>NC_052341.1:14695049-14995049 GCF_016432855.1 Salvelinus namaycush
CAATACCTTGACTTTGTTGTCCTTAAGCAATTTTGCCACAACTTTGGAAGTATGCTTGGGGTCATTGTCCATTTGGAAGACCCATTTGTGACCAAGCTTTAACTTCCTGACTGATGTCTTGAGATGTTGCTTCAATATAGCCATATAATTCTCTTCCCTCATGATGCCATCTATTTTGTGAAGTGCACCAGTCCCTCCTGCAGCAAAGCACCCCCACAACATGATGCTGCCACCCCTGTGCTTCACGGTTGGGATGGTGTTCTTGTCAGAGTCGTGTGTATAGGTGGCAGGGAAGTCAGGCGCAGGAGAATCAAACTTAAGGTAATGGAGTTGTTTAATAACAATAAATAAAACATAACTCCAAAACTATAAATAACAATAAAACAAAGTGGGTACGAGGACCCGTCGCGCACCAATACAAACAACACGAAACTGAACATCAAACAATCTCTGACAAAGACATGAGGGGAAACAGAGGGTTAAATACACAACAGGTAATGAGTAGGATTGAAACCAGGTGTGTAGGAAGACAAGAGAAAACCAATGGAAAATGAAAAATGGATCAATGATGGCTAGAAGACTGGTGACGTCGACCGCCGAGCACCGCCCGAACAAGGAGAAGCTTCGACTTCGGTAGAAGTCGTGACAGTTCTTCAGCTTGCAAGCATCCCCTTTTTTCCTCCAAACATAACGATGGTCATTATGGCCAAACAGTTCTATTTTTGTTTCATCAGACCAGAGGACATTTCTCCAAAAATTACAATCTTTGTCCCCATGTGCAGTGGCAAACCGTAGTCTGGCTTTTTTATGGCGGTTTTGGAGCAGTGGCTTCTTCCTTGCTGAGCGGCCTTTCAGGATATGCCGATATTGGACTCATTTTACTGTGGATATAGATACTTTTGTACCTGTTTCCTCCAGGATCTTCACAAGGTCCTTTGCTGGTGTTCTGGGATCGATTTGCACTTTTCGCACCAAAGTATGGTCATCTCTAGGAGACAGAACGCGTCTCCTTCCTGAGCGGTATGATGGTGGAGGGGTCCCATGGTGTTTGTACTTGCGTACTATTGTTTGTACAGATGAACGTGGTATCTTCAGGCGTTTGGAAATTGCTCCCAAGGATGAACCAGACTTGTGGAGGTCTACAATTTTTCTTCTGAGGTCTTTACTGATTTCTTTTGATTTTCCCATGATGTCAAGCAAAGAGGCACTCAGTTTGAAGGTAGGCCTTGAAATACATCCACAGGTACACCTCCAATTGACTCAAATTATGTCAATTAGCCTATCAGAAGCTTCTAAAGCCATGACATAATTTTCTGGAATTTTTCAAGCTGTTTAAAGGCACAGTCAACTTAGTGTATGTAAACTTCTGACCCACTGGGATTGTGATACAGTGAATTATAAGTGAATTGTCTGTCAACAATTGTTGGAAAAATTACTTGTGTCATGCACAAAGTAGATGTCCTAACCGACTTGCCAAAACTATAGTTTGTTAACAAGACATTTTTGGAGTGGTTGAAAAACTAGTTTTAATGACTCCAACCTAAGTGTATTTGAACTTCCAACTTCAACTGTAGCTAACTAGAAATTAATCAAATATCTAGTTAGCTAGCTCAGCTTTGTAAATATGAGTGTCTGTGAGAGAGACTATGTTGAACATGTCCTAATGGTAGTCTAACATTGTGTCGTCATCACAGCCCCCGTCTGAGGAGAAGATTAACGGTATCCTCCTGGGCTTCCGGATACGGTACCGGGAGCTCCTGTACGACCATCTCCGCAGTTTCTCCGTACGCACTGCCAACAGCCCCTCTGCTACCTGGGCCGAGCTCACCTGTGAGTAACAGCCTTCCCACAACCTCCTTGTAACTTTTCCACAACCTTACATCAACCTCTCCACAAGTCCCCTACAACCTCTGCACAAGGTCACACAGAACTCCATCAGAACATGTACAAAACTTGCCCTCCTTGTCTTCCTGTAACTCTGTGGTTGTGCATGGCAAATCTTACTCTATAGTCTCTCTTATAATCAGTTATGATCAGTCCTATCTTATGTTTAATGTAGAGCTGTTATGTTATATCTGTGCGATATATCATTTCTCTTTGATTAAGTTATTGTGGGTTTCTCTGACTGTGTATTTTTCACTGGTTCTTGCACTGTCAGAGCAGTCACAGAGTGCATTAACGCAATGACATGTCTCTCCTCTACTCATGCCCTCTCTCTTCTGGCTGCCCCCACTCACGCTCATGTTTGACCCCTCACCTGCTCCCTCACAGCCCCCTACAGCGTGCGAAACCTGAGCGAGTCCTCTCTCACCCAGTATGAGCTGGATAGTAAGTCCTCACATGCCTGCCAACCCTTCACACTCTGTCTCACTGCTGATGAAATACACACTGAACACCACAGAGCCCTAGTGATGGCACACACACTTGCACACACACACACATTCATTTAGTTATAAAGCAAAAGGAAGTTAGTCAGTGTGTAAGCTCTAGCCATGTAGATGATTAACCCAGCTGCCTTGTCTTGTGTGTGTCAGGAAATACACAGTAAAAATTGAGTTTACTAAATCTAATGAAGTCGTTACCATATTTGTTTGTCTGTTCTGACAGTGAGCTCAAACAGACCACTGTGTGGGCCCTGATTTAAAGATGCCTTGTCTACTGTCTATGTGGATATTGTATGTTCAATAGGATTCGCCGGGAAGACTTGCTTGTCCAGTCCAAGTTTCATGGGCTCATGTACTTGTATTTGTTTTGTCATCACAAAACCAGACGGTCACATATTTTCAGTGTATTTCTTTCCAGTACGCAACAACTATCCAATTACATCCTTGGATAGATTCTAACTACCGCATAAGACATATTTACAAAATCAACAAATGTATTTTCTGGCATGTATTGATCGCCCTTACAAAAGAGGTTTCTCGCATCAAGGATCCTTCCTGTTCAAATAAAGGTCAAAATAAATGTTGGGGTGATGGTGGGTTGTTGTTTAATGTCAGTGTTGTTCCTTGTTCTCCAGACCTGAGCAAACACAAGCGCTATGAGATCAGGATGAGTGTTTATAATGTCGTGGGGGAGGGACCAACTAGCACACCACAGGAAGTGTTTGTCGGAGAGGCAGGTAAGTCGCTCAGTGAGGTGGGGAGGTTACACACAACAAACGCACAATCTCTCTCTCTCTCTCTCTCGCTCTCTCACACTCTCTCTCTCTCTCACACTCTCTCTCTCTCTCTCTCTCTCTCTCTCTCTCTCTCTCTCTCTCTCTCTCTCTCTCGCTCTCTCTCTCTCATTTCAATCCTTTCCTCAACAGAGGACCTGAATAGTAGAACTATAGACTATCTGACCACCCTGAATAGTAGAACTATAGACTATCTGACCACCCTGAATAGTAGAACTATAGACTATCTGACCACCGTGAATAGTAGAACTATAGACTTTCTGACCACCTAGAATAGTAGAACTATAGACTATCTGACCACCTAGAATAGTAGAACTATAGACTATCTGACCACCAAGAATAGTAGAACTATAGACTATCTGACCACCAAGAATAGTAGAACTATAGACTATCTGACCACCAAGAATAGTAGAACTATAGACTATCTGACCACCCTGAATAGTAGAACTATAGACTATCTGACCACACAGAATATAAGAACTATAGACTATCTGACCACACAGAATATAAGAACTATAGACTATCTGACCACCTAGAATATAAGAACTATAGACTATCTGACCACCTAGAATAGTAGAACTATAGACTATCTGACCACCTAGAATAGTAGAACTATAGACTATCTGACCACCTAGAATAGTAGAACTATAGACTCTCTGACCACCCAGAATAGTAGCACTATAGACTATCTGACCACCCATAATATAAGAACTATAGACTATCTGACCACCTAGAATAGTAGAACTATAGACTATCTGACCACCTAGAATAGTAGCACTATAGACTATCTGACCACCTAGAATAGTAGCACTATAGACTATCTGACCACCTAGAATAGTAGAATTATAGACTATCTGACCACCTAGAATAGTAGTTCTGTAGACTATCTGACCACCCTGAATAGTAGAACTATAGACTATCTGACCACCAAGAATAGTAGAACTATAGACTATCTGACCACCCAGAATAGTAGAACTATAGACTATCTGACCACACTGAATAGTAGAACTATAGACTATCTGACCACCTAGAATAGTAGAACTATAGACTATCTGACCACCTAGTCTATAGTTCTACTATTCTAGGTGGTCAGATAATCTATAGTTCTACTATTCTAGGTGGTCAGATAGAACAGTAGAACTATAGACTATCTGACCACCTAGAATAGTAGAACTATAGATTATCTGACCACCTAGAATAGTAGAACTATAGACTATCTGACCACCTAGAATAGTAGAACTATAGACTATCTGACCACCTAGAATAGTAGAACTATAGACTATCTGACCACCTAGAATATAAGAACTATAGACTATCTGACCACCTAGAATAGTAGAACTATAGATTATCTGACCACCTAGAATAGTAGAACTATAGACTATCTGACCACCTAGAATAGTAGAACTATAGACTATCTGACCACCTAGAATAGTAGAACTATAGACTATCTGACCACCTAGAATATAAGAACTATAGACTATCTGACCACCCTGAATAGTAGAACTATAGACTATCTGACCACCTAGAATAGTAGAACTATAGACTATCTGACCACCTACAATAGTAGAACTATAGACTATCTGACCACCAAGAATAGTAGAACTATAGACTATCTGACCACCCTGAATAGTAGAACTATAGACTATCTGACCACCCAGAATAGTAGCACTATAGACTATCTGACCACCCAGAATAGTAGAACTATAGACTATCTGACCACCCTGAAGGCAGGGGGATTCTGCTTGTCGAGCTATTCTTGGCAAATGTTTATTGGATTGGTACCATTTACAAATGTATTCAGGTTGCAGGATAAATTTGTTTTTATTAAATGTGACTGTGTGAGCCTGGGCATAAAGTGAGAGTAGTTTCCCCTGTTCTCATCTGTAAAGCTATCATTCCACACACAGGCAGCTAGACAGTAGTGTTTCCAGAAGCAGTGAGGAGAAAAACCCACTGAAACTGATTCCACTGATATTTCTTCTGTTTTGTTTCTACCTGAGTTTTTGCTAGATTTTTATTCCTTCTTTTTTCACAGTACCCACTGCCCCACCCCAGAACGTGGCCATCCAAACAGCAACGGCCACCCAGCTGGATGTGACGTGGGAGTCTCCTCCATTGGACACTCAGAACGGAGACATCCAGGGCTACAAGGTAAGTTAGAGGGTTTCACAAGAATTCCATACCATAGAATTCTAATCATTTTAATCATTACAGTCAAAATCATTCAAATGTATTAACAGTTACAAGTTTCTGCGTGAGTCTTTAATCACAGTGGGATGTAAAGGATATCTTTACTATGAGCTAATATGTGTCTGTTTTCCATGTCTCCTCCTCCCTCCAGGTGTACTTCTGGGAGTTCCAGCGTAAGAACGAGACAGAGAGGCTGCGGACCCTGTTCTTGCCAGAGGGAGGGGTCAAGCTGAAGAACTTGACTGGATACACCACCTACATGATAAGTGTGGCCCCCTTCAACGCAGCTGGGGACGGGCCCCGGAGCCCCCCGACCAGGGGCCGCACACAGCAGGCTGGTAAGGATACTGTCATGTATATTGTATACAGTAAACAGTATACTGCCATGTAAAGAAACCCACAGGAGTTGTCTGTTTCTTAAAATGAAAGGAAAGCAATTTTATTGACTTAAATTCAAATTCCTCCTCCAACTCCCTCAAACATTCCAAGGGTTTCTATCTGTGAGCTTTTATACGATGCACCTAATGTTGGTGTCAGCATGCCAAGCCAGAAATGTTAGAAACCACACGGCATAAACATCAGTTCCCTATCAATGGCCTCTTTCAGTCTCTTGACTCATCCGCTGGTTTCCTGGACAGTCTTGTTTGGTATGAGATGGTATGAAAATGTTTAGAGGCTATTTTTTTCGTTCTTTGGAGTTTTTTGTCTCAAAACTCCTTCCTGTGGTTTCTTGGAAATGCATTCTCTCTGGCACAGTGATCTAAATAGCAACATAAGACAGTCGCCAGATTGTTTTTCCCTCCAAAGATCATCCTCCCCCCTCCTTTCTGTACAGTCACTGTAGAAATGTGTTTTTCATCCGATCCCCTTGTAAATTTTTTTGCAGTTTGCTGTGTTTGATATCTCAAGGGGGAGGGGAGGCGTGGGTTGGAAGACACAGAGGGGGGATGTGCTCTAACCTTTTAGGCGAGAGACGGAATAGATGGAAGCAGATGACAAGTGTGTTGAGGAGAGGGCAAGAGAGGGAGGAGAAGAGATACACAGGGCTGATAGCAGGAGGCTCATCACACAATGAAGCCTGTGTTTGAGGGTTCCAAATAGTCCTGCTCAACGACTTAAGAGAACAGGAGAGCTGTGTTCTTTGTACAGTAGTAGTGTCACAAGCTCATCTATGTCACTAGCCTATTATTACTGGAGCCTGACGGTATGATGGCTGTCATGCCCTGGGGACATTAAATGACTCTAAAAGCAAACAGCACATCATCAATAGTTTTGAAATGACTTTGCGTCTTCAAAATCGAGACCATCCATCACATGCACACATAGGCCTGGGTTAAGAGGCTGAGACAATAAAAAGGGCCTTGGCTAATGCGAGCCGGAAAGGGTCATAGAAGCAGGAGCCTATCTCTTGTTTCTGTAGTGTGAGGCAGCTTGATGTACAAGTACACCCCCTGGACGCTAGTCTGTCAAAGGGCCATCCTAATGTACACAATCCAAAATATAACTGTACGTTCCTCTGACCCCCTAACCTCTGACCTGTGTGTCCTCTGACCTCCAGCCCCCAGCGCTCCCAGCTTCATCCACTTCAGTGAGCTGACCACTACTTCAGTCAACGTGTCCTGGGGCGAGCCCACCTACCCCAACGGCATCCTGGAGGGCTACCGGCTGGTCTACGAGCCCTGCACCCCTGTGGACGGTAAGACACCCCCTCAACCTGTTCGACGCATCCCACCTCACATCTGACAACTCACCCATCTCTGAGGATGCATCCCAAATTACACCCTATTCCTTTGTAGTGCACTACTTTTGACCAGGGCCCTATGGGCCCTTATCAAAAGTAGTGCCCTATATAGGGGAATAGAGTGTCATTTAGGACGCAACCTGAGTCTCTCTCACTGTATGAGGGTAGGCTAAACATCAACATACCTAATAACTACATTGAAAAACTATATTTTTCCATTGCTGAGTGAGTGGTGGCCATTATTTCCTTTGTTGACGCCAAATAGCATGCTGAATCAGTTGATAATGTTGCTATGTTAACCCTTTTCATTCATTTCCCATGTATGTCCCAACAACTGTTGGAGTGTGCCAGTGTGTGTGTGTGTGTGTGTGTGTGTGTGTGTGTGTGTGTGTGTGTGTGTGTGTGTGTGTGTGTGTGTGTGTGTGTGTGTGTGTGTGTGTGTGTGTGTGTGTGTGTGTGTTGTTCCAATCCAGTCACTGGGTATTAGCCCCACTCTAAATGTGGTGTGTTTGTCTAGAGTCTACCGTGGCCTGTGCCGACTGTCTTCACTCCCCCTCCCCCCCAGGCGTCAGTAAGATAGTGACGGTGGACGTCAAAGGGGCCCCGTTCTGGATGAAGATTAAGGATCTGGCTGACGGGGTTACCTACAACTTCAGGATCCGGGCCAAGACGTTCACCTATGGGCCTGAGGTGGAGGCTAACATCACCATGGGGCCTGGGGAAGGTTCGTCTACCTCTGGCTGAGGCCCATATCCTGACTTGCAATATGCACACTTAACTCAACCTTCTGTGCAAATACTTAATTGACATCAATGAATGATTTACAAATGCCAGAGTGTGCGGATCTCAAGTTAAGCTTAGGCCCTGAATATGCCCTAATATTTTGAAGGTATATTGAGGTTGCCTGACCCTCAAACCTTTCTCTAACCTTTGACCACCATGCAGGAGCCCCCGGCCCCCCTGGAGAGCCCTTCATCTCTCGCTATGGCTCAGCTCTGACTATCCACTGGGCTAACGGTGACCCCGGGAGGTCGCCTATCACACGCTACGTCATCGAGGCCAGACCCTCAGGTATATACACCCAACACGTGACATACTGGACTGGACTCCACTTGCTTGACTTATTCCTTTTAGCTTCTAGTGGAGCAAAGGGCCTCAACTGTACATCTCCAGCGAACTATGTTCTGGACAGTTTTCATTTCTGGCGCTGGTGGACATATTGGATACTTCCAGATTGATCCACAGTTCACAATCCTTTCCAATCATGCAATCTGTTAACCCAGCTTGGTACTTGCTTCCACAGGAATAATATGATTTAGAATAGGGTGTCAATATGGTCCCAACAGACGATGATGTTTACTCACTATTCTTTTAATGGAGTATTGATTGGGGTGCAGCGGAGCTTGAGACGTAACGACAGGTTTCGTCTGTGATTGACAGCTGTACAGCGGGAATAGAGGAATGATGGATGGAGGCACATAGAGAGGGATGGATTACACCACTGGTGACTTGAGGAATGGGTGGATGGGAGTGGGGGGCACTGAGCCCCAGATGTTAAGAAAGTATCATGCAGATTCACTTGGTAGCATACGAGCCTGTCCCTAACAACATCAGTAGGACTACTCAGCTGTCCATATTACTAGTTACTATGTCACAGTTTATCATTGTCAGGAAAAACTCCTGGCGCTACTACAGATTAACTTTACCCTTCATATCTCCGTACTTCACGAGTGACATAAACTTTAAATGAACTCTGGTGTTGGCTGATGTTCTTGAGCACTCCATAAACGTCAAACTCCTAGGAAGATTTATGGTTATTAGCACTTAGCCCTTATGGATTCTGGCAGCCATTACAAAAGCAAACATGAAACATCCCATAATATTCCATCTTGTGAATCATACCTACTGTCTTTTTATACGGTTGTGTACCTCTCAAAGACAAGAGAGCATTATGGGAGATTTACAATATGAATTGCATGATGTTTATATGGTTTGAATTACCTTGGATATAGGCAGATTATGTTTTATACTAACGTATAGGCTTTTAAATGGGCTTTTCTATGGGCTTTCAGTCTCGTTTACCGCAGTTTTTTCATGTTTGATTACTACTCATCCAAAAACCTTCTTCTACTTCTTCTACTCTGCCAACAGATGAAGGCTTGTGGGATATCTTGATCAAGGACATCCCAAAGGAAGTGACGTCATACACCTTCAACATGGACATTCTGAAGCAAGGAGTTAGTTATGACTTCCGGGTCATTGGAGTGAATGACTACGGCTACGGATCTCCTAGTCCACCCTCAGCCTCCATATCTGGTGAGTTATTTCATATATCTATGTCCCAAATGTCACCCTATTCCCTAGTGCACTGCTTTTGACCAGGGTCCATAGGGGTGACATTTGGGACACAATGGTAATTGAACTTCAGGTTTTCATGTTAATCAATGAGAAAATCTTACCTCATTTTATAGAATTTAAGAATAATCAGTGTAACAGAAAATATATAGTTTTCAGATGCTACCTTTGCATCAGTGCTCCCTGCTCTGTCCTTGTGTTTAGTCCAGTTGTTATATTGCGTGTGTTCTTCTCCTCTAGCCAAAAAGGTGGCGCCGTTCTATGAGGAGTGGTGGTTCCTTGTGGTGGTGGCTCTCGTGGGACTCATCTTCATCCTCCTACTGGTCTTCATCCTTATCATCAGAGGACAGAGCAAGAAGTACGCCAAGAAGTCTGAATCAGGTGAGAGGTCGAGCGGAAGACATGATCAGCATCATATTACTAGACAACAAGGTCTTTGTTATGTTCCTTTTTATCTCAAAGATTCTGTATTTCTATTCTACAGTGGTCTACTTTTGGCATATAGCCTATGGGGGGAGAGAGAGAGAGAAGGAGAAAGAGGGGAAAGGGGAAGTAAAGGGGGAGAGAGGGAGAAGTGGTGGATAGAGAGAGAGAGACAGGGAGAAATGAGAGAAAGAGACAGTGATCTGTAGAGGAGGAGTATAGTAGGGGGCCTATCTAGTTGTACAGTCTGCTCCTCTCTGACATCAGCAGGTATTTCCTCTGCCTCAGCACTTCTCTCTGCTGTGTGGCGCTGCCAGTGCCAGGCTGCCAGGCTGGGGCAACCCACGGGTCTGAAACACAAGAGGTCTTTTCTTCTCTTCTCTCCCTTCTCTCTCGTCTCTCGCTTCCCTCCCTTCTCTGCTCTCTAACACAGAGATACTCTCACAGACCCCCTGTAACCCCCCTCATGGAATACTGGACCGGTGCACGTTTACAAATCAGCTCGTTATAGTGACTAAATGTTTGCAGAACGACAGCTTTGCCGCCAGATGCCCTTGGAGGGGTCTGCTGTGTAAGGGGGGTAGTAGATGTTTGGACCCTTTCCTTCTCGTAGATTCCCACTTCACTCATAGGCAGGGATAATATTCTCATACTGTAGACCCAGGCCCTTGGAGTCTGCTGATCAAAGCACTTGCAAAGCAGGGGGAGAGTAGGTCAGAGGGTAGGTCAGAGAAGCAACAAGACACATTTTAGATCTGTGTCTGTCCATCAACATCATCTCATAAGGCTATTGACCTGGACTTTGTTTTTGTTTAGGTTTAAAGGCAGTTTTTTTGTTGTTGAATCTTGTGGAATCTGTTATCAATGTTTAGATTCCTGGCTAAACTCACCTAATATACTGGTGATGACATCATTGTGGTATTTCCAGGCACTCTTCTAGTTTCTATTGAACTCAGTAGTAACAGTAGTAGTGGTAGAGTACAATACATAGCATATGCATAACATCCATTCATGATCGATCATCTTGTGTTTCTATAGAACTCAACGGGTATGCCCCAAATGGCACCCTATTCCCTATGTAGTGCACTACTTTTGACCAGGACCCATAGGGTGCCATTTGGGACACAACCATACAATAGTAACAGTACTAAAGCTGATCCACCCCTAAATTTTAATTTTTTAAAACAGTACTAGAGTGGGCTTCTGTACATGACATACATAATACAACATCCATGCATCCTCTTCACAGCATCACTAACCCCCACCTGCCTGTCCGTCCATCCCTCTGGCCTGTGGTCACACAGTGTCTCCCTATGTGTGTTCATCAGGGAACAACTCTAACTGTAATGCCCTGACCCATGGAGATATGGTCAGCCTGGACGAGGGACGCTTCCCCGCCCTGGAACTCAACAACCGCCGGCTGTCCGTCAAGAACTCCTTCTGCCGTAAGAACGGCGTCTACACCAGGTCAGTAACTAGTATGCTAGCTGTTCTGGTAGACTTCCAGGCATTGCGCTAACGCTAGTTAGCTATGGTTCGCGAAACTACCTTCAACTACCTTCAAACTGCACGCAGACATAAAAATGGTATCCATGAGTTCATCTGACTTATTGTCAAAATCTTGCACTACCCCATTAAATTGACTGGTTTGAATATGTTTATGGTACTGTATACAGTACCATACGGTACACAATACTAATTATTATGGTTCTGTGTTTGTCATTGAGGAACACTATGACCTCATGCCTTGAGAAGTCCAACTGAGGCTGATGGATGGATGGAAAGGACTTTATGCTGTAATGGATTGGAATGGATACTCCTATAAAACTCTGTTTCCACTGTAAAACAGTACACACAGAGAACTGCTGCTTTTTCTAATGAGGCAGTATATTACAGACCTGGGTTCAAGTACTATTTAAAATCTTTCAAAAACATTAAGCATTCGCTTTAGCTTGCCTAGATTGCCAGATGGGCAGGATCTGTACTTTTATGACTATTCTATTGGTTCCATTGCACCAGGCAAGATCAATCAAGCCCAGCCAAAGTATTTGAAATTGTTTTTGAACCCAGGTCTGGAATATTCCACTGTCCACAGCTTAACTGTTGATGAGTTCATTACCTTGTCTCTGTTAATCTCATTGTCTGGCACTTTGGACCAGTGATCTGAATGGCAGCTGACCAAACTCACCAGGAGGGACTGAATATGGATTGAGTCACAGTTATAAACCCATGACCCTTTATTTTCCATTAGATGATCACCCCAGTTGCAAAGCTACCGCTAATTTACCGAAGTTACCAGAAATGTCTATAATTTTGGTAATTTATGGTAATTTTGGTAATTTATACTTGAAAAGTATTCATATATAGTATTAAAAAAAAGAATATATATGTATATATATATGTCTGTGTCCATATTGTCCATGAGTTTCTAGTGGATAGACCATATGGTTCAAGAGAAAATAGACTAATTAATTAAAAAAGCATCTAATCAACAATGGTATTCTTTTTACTTAACTCTGCAACTCTTCCAACTATCGACTTTTTTCATAATTGCCATCAGTTTGGCGCCAAAACATTTACAACAAAGACATATTGACATAGTAAAAAAAGGGTTTAATAAAATATATAAAGGATAATTGGATTCTGAAACCCTCATATTAAACACAAATGGTATTCACTAAGCTAATGGTTTATATTCAGGATAATGTTTTACAGCTTTGTCATTATTCTAAAATCATCTTATTTGATTATTTGATGTATTTTACATGTGATAAGGCCCCACAGAGGGCCAGAGATAATTAAAGACACCTGTGATAATCTGAAGTACCCAACAAGGTACAAGTTACCAAAATCCTGGTAGTTTACTGGTAACGTTAGAAAGTTTCCAGCAGTAATATGCCCTCCCTTTGCAACCGTACCCAGTGTGTATTCATATTGTCTTGCCATATTATGAGCGATCACAGCATTGCCACTATTGGAATTGGTCTTTTATTTCTGTGTTTTATCAGTACATTAGGAATGACCACCACATTGCAATATATTGCAGGCTCTGTGTGGAGTGTGTAATTGTGTGTGTAGTATTGCCAGCGCGATGGTATTAGGTTAGAGGAGATAGTATTAAGATGAGTGTGACTGACTGACTGTGTGAGCATCCCAAGTAGAGCACTAAATAGGGAATAGGGCTCCATTTGGGACTGACGGCGAGCGAGCTCACAACAACCAGCTGGAGAGCCAGGTGCCCTCTGCTCTGATGTTCTGATGCAGTGCCCGGGGGAATTTGCCCTGTCCTTTATCCACGGGAGGTGTGTGTGTGTGTTTGCCCTTGGGGAAGGATCAAAGGTGCCCTGGCCTTTGAGGAGCAGCCAGCTAGCCAAGTGAGAGGAGGGGTGAGAAGAGGGGTGAGAAGGAGTGAGAGGAGGGGTGAGAGGAGGAATGCTCAGATGTACCTCTGCTATCTTTGAACTCCCCATAGCTGAGGTGTAAGGAGGGGAATAACTGGAGCCTGCTATCCGTACTGGATCTCCTCACTCTGAGGAAGAGAGGATTGAAACAGTGTTGCTCTATTGTGTTGTTTGAGCCAGTGTGTTTACATCTACAGTGATACGTGAAGGAATGAGGGTGTGAGTTAAAGGAGCTTGAAGCACTCCCAGAGTGCACTGTGCTGTGGAACGCTAGAGCACCTACTGTTAATGAGTCCCACGGGCCTGAGGAAGGGGGCAGAGGAGGGGGTGATGTGGGGTGTATGGGTGGATTACACCCCTTAGGCATTCACTATACACCCACCCACCTACTACCCCTACTAGATTACTACCTCTGAGGGTTTAGAGCATGAGGTAGTCACCTCATACAAGTACTTGGGAGTATGGCAAGACTGTCCTTTTTATTTGTATTTGTATTTCACCTTTATTTCTCTCAGCACATATCAAAGCTGCAGGCAAGTTAAATCTAGACTTGGTTTCCTCTATCGTAATCGCTCCTCTTTCACCCCAGCTGCCAAACTAACCCTGATTTAGATGACCATCCTACCCATGCTAGATTACGGAGACGAAATTTATAGATCGTCAGGTAAGGGTGCTCTCGAGCGGCTAGATGTTCTTTACCATTCAGCCGTCAGATTTGCCACCAATGCTCCTTATAGGACACATCACTGCACTCTATACTCCTGCACTCTAACTGGTCATCTTTGTTAACCGTCGCAAGACCCACTGTTTGATGCTTATAAAACCTTATGCTTATAAAAATGCTTATAAAGCTGCAACAAACACAAAAACTGGACAGTTTTATCTCAATCTCTTCATTCAAAGACTCAATCATGGACACTCTTACTGACAGTTGTGGCTGCTTTGTGTGATGTATTGTTGTCTCTACCTTCTTGCCCTTTGTGCTGTTGTCTGTCCCCAATAATGTTTGTACCATGTTTTGTGCTGCTACCATGTAGTGTTGCTACCATGTTGTTGTCATGTTGTGTTGCTACCATGCTGTGTTGTCATGTGTTGCTACCTTGCTATGATGTTGTCTTAGGTCTCTCTTTATGTAGTGTTGTGTTGTCTCTCTTGTCGTGATGTGTGTTTTGTCCTATATTTTTTATTTATTTTTGACATTTTTAATCCCAGCCCCCGTCCCCGTAGGAGGCCTTTTGCCTTTTCGTCGGCCGTCATTGTAAATAAGAATTTGTTCTTAACTGACTTGACTAGTTTAATAAAGGATAAATACATTAAAAAAAATACAACATTTGGTGGTTTACGAGAGGGTAAAGAGTGTGCTACTACCCCTCTACACTTGAGAACTGTTAAATATTTCACACCTCACTCAACAGTGGATGAGCGTCTGAGTGATGGGGGAAGAGAGGGAGGCGGAGGGTTAAGGGAGGGAGGGAGGGAGGGGAGGAGTGGGTCTTGAGCAGAGCTTCCTCTGAATTGTTAAACAAGAAGTTTATCATAATCTCCCACAGGGCCGACAATAACATTTCTTCACATTCACTCCTTAACCCTGTCTGCTCATAGCAGGGCTATCCCAGCCACGACTAATCTTGTGGAACCAGTCCTTACTCACAGAAGAGACTATTGTGGAACAGCCCAATGTGCATCTTGTTGTAACGTCTGGTGCGTGAAATTAGCCCAGGACCAATAAGCAATTTGAATTAGTAGTGGAGATTTGTATAGATCTTACTGCAGAGGGGAGAATGTGATCGGACGAAGTTACAGGTTTGTCATTGAGAGTTTGTGTTGACATGTTATAACACAGTGAACTGCTTTTTATCTAAATGACGAAGGGAGACTTGTCTTGTCTATGTCAGTCTGGGGACGTTAAGGCCAACAGCAGACAGACATCAGACTTGGGCTGGGCTGGGATAGGCTCTGATCCAACAGCAAATGGACAGCAGACTTGCTCAGCAATTCCTCCAACGGCTCCAGGAAGATGGATGTTAGCGTTGTCCAGGTTCCAGACAGCTGGGACGTGACAGGGGAGACCTGAGCTAGCTCAACATGATCCGGACCTTATCTGGAGGAGCAAGGAGAATGTTGCAACTTATGTTGCAACTTGTATCACTTATCAAGCGGTGCAGTCCTTCATTAGTGACTGTGTGTCCTCCTCTATCTAACAGGGCTGTCAGCAAGGTCACAGTGGTGGAGGTTATAGGATCAAGGATCTACTAACAGCCATTTATGGGCCAAAATGAAAGGTCCTGAACTCCCCTTTCTGAAAAGTACTTTTACTCTCATGGCTAACTACCAGGAAGTTTGAAAAGACAGGCTGAGTTGGCGGGAGCTTATGTTCATGACAGCTCTTGTTAAACAACTTGGATGCAGTGAGAAGTGTTGCAGTAAAGTCATCTCAAGCAAATTTGGTGATACACAAAGCAACTCAAACAACATTGAAATTGCATCAATTATATCATAAATTATTTTTTGATATACATTTCACATTTAGCATGTCTCTTGTGATGCAGTTCACAGCATGTGTTGACTTGACAACTGCGTCTGAGTTTTGACTGACCCTTCCCCCCTTTTGTTCCATGCTGGCTGAAGACATAGCTAGCTAGTAACACCAGACACAGATGAAAGAGATGAAAGAGTAAATATATAAGTATCTTTGCCATAGATGAATGGGGTAAACTTTTAATTATATTTGCTGACAACTTAGTCAGATATTGGCACCAGTAGAGTATCTAGCTATATAAACCACAACCCTCTGCAAACACACCTTCTATGATGTTGGTTATAAGGCGGTACTTATTTACATTAGGTAAGAGAATATTATGTTACCATTGGTGTATTAAAATGAGAGTTAAGGTGATGTCACCGTATCCCCTTAATAATCCAACCTCCTGAATCCAAGTGTTTGACATGGGGAGGAGACCAGTAACTTTATGATCAAACTTCATCAATGTAGAAGCAACAGTCATTTTTTATACTTTGATCAGGTTTCCTTCAAATATCATCCAATTTCAAGAAAAAAATGTTTTGGACTGTTCATGACCTTTAACTTATAGAACATGTCAATAATACATGAATAGATTTCCATTGTGATCATTTCACTCCTGCATCCAAGAATATTACATGTAATCTTGTTACAAATTATTAACAGTATTAGATGTAATTGAATTGCAGCTCTCTCCGTGATTCTCTAAAGGGTTGGGATTTAGTTCAAATTTGTTAGTACCACGCTTGTGATTACTCCCCCCCACCCCCCCACACACACAATGTGTCTATTACAGAGCCCCAGATACAGCAGGACAAAAAATAAATACATGTACATTGCTTTTCTGGCAGGGGGGGCTCCCCAATTGTCAAATGTTGGGGGATAATAGATTTGAAAGTCTAGGTTTAAGATTTTAGTTTGACTTCAAATGGGGGTGGGGTGTCAGAACAAACGCTCAGAGTTGAACATGTTTCAATCTTTTATTTCAAAGTTTGGTTTTGGGAATGCACTCAACCTCTAAACAAAATATTTGTGGAAAAAATACTTATGCAAAATAAGGTTGATTTTGGACTGTAAAACTGAACAGTTTGGTGTGGCCTGGGGGAGAGAGAGAGAGAAAGACAGTGAGGGAGAGAAAGAGGGGAGAGAGATTGAGAGAGGCTGTCCCGGCCTAACCAACCAGGGCCAATCAACAAAAACAGATGTCTGATTGTTTAACAGGCTTAGGGACAGAGGGAGGAGAATGTGGAGGAACTTATGCAGAACGCAAAGCCATCTTTTTTTCAACGAATTTTAAGAAGAACCCTTGAGTGCTTTGAGAGAGCTGTTCTGAGGGAACCACTTGTAGGTGTTGTGAGGTCTCTCTCTCTCCCCCTCTCGCTCTCATAACAAGCATTCTTAATACCCTCCCCTTGACCCTATCCACTACACTTATTCACTCACTCCACTGCTCATAAAGATCTCTCACTCCATACTCATAAATCGTGCTCTTGTAAACCTCCACTCGACACTTATCTATGAATGGAGAGGTTTTTAAAGTGTCACCCATGCTCCATGAAACATGGCTGTTGACTCTTACATGGATTTCACGGTTCATATGGATGATAACTTTTACAAGAGAGCGAACTTAACCTAACCTACACATCCTGAGCCTTCCTATGTGAGACTGCATGGGGATGTCTGCCTATGCAGTGAGCTCCTCCACTTCATAAGGGTTCAATTCATGAGTTGGTCACAAGGCTAACTGAGCCATTGCATGCACAGGCAGCCCACAGTGTTTAATCAGAAGAGATGATTCATGCTGACTGCAGGCAGGCTGGGATCTAATGGCTGTCCCATGATCCTGATAATAAACAACCCTGCCCCCTTCCCACCACTACCCAAACCAAAAGTCAATGTAGTGTCTCCATCAGATATTAGAGGGAACACTCTTTTTATCCCTTGAAAGTAGACTATCAGTGTTAAGTGCCTGGAGACAGTTCAGTACGATCCACTGATCATCCCTGTGTATCCTTCAACTGTTTCCCTGATTCCTTTCATACAGTTTCTCTGTGCCATGTCACTCTGATGTGTGAGCGTGATTTTTTGTGTGATTTGATACAATTTGCTTAAGAGGATGGAACTTTCTGTTTCCAAAATGCTATATATCCATTTTCAGAAATGTTGGTAAATTAGCTTGTATTGTTTAAAAAACTTATGAAAGAGATTGGTGTGTTTTTTCACTATCTAATCATGGCATGGGGTTATTCGATGACAGCATGTATTTGTTTAAAATCCATCACTTGATGGTTTCATTTTACGGTATGTATATATATATATAAATATATATATATAAATATGGTCCTGTCTCCTCAGGTCTCCTCCTCGGCCCAGCCCAGGCAGTCTTAACTACTCTGATGAGGATTTGAGCACCACCAAGTACAACGATCTGATCCCGGCTGAGAGCAGCAGCCTGACCGAGAAACCATCTGAGATATCAGACTCTCAGGTACCAACAGTATGTACTACTACTCTTAACGTCTCCCATCTCACTGTATGTCACACTGTCTGTCTGTCAACATATTGAATCCCTCTGCACCTCACCTTCACATTGATGCTATGCCCCTAGATGCTGATCTAGGGGTGTGGCAACAGCATTTCCACCACTAATGGTTAAGATTAGACCTGGGGGAGGAGCAGCTATATCCTAGATCTGTACCTAGAGGAAACAGCACGCCAGAGTGATTGGCTCAGTACATTATCCAGGCACCTGGTTGTGATCTAATGTAACCTTGTCTGTGAGCACACTCAGGGCATTGATAGGTTTGGAAGTGAAATGTGTCCCATGTCTCTCCTGGTCTCTATGGGGCTGTCAGTCTGAGCTGGAGGCAGGTTCTGGGAGTAGGGCCAGTGGCCTGTGCCCAGCTCTGGTGGTGGTCGGAATCAAGCACAGAGGATGCACATGCACACATACACACACAGACTGGAGTGTCGGCTGTGTTCTCAGGCCTAGACTGGATTCCTTCCACAGCCCTGTCCTCGTCTTGGGCAACCGTTACCCATAATGCCCCTCAATACCGGTCCCAGTCTGCTGTTGGCATCTGCTGAATCAGAGGGACAGACAGGGCTGGGGCCCAATGAACAGCTTTCATCAATGGACTGGATGTCTCTCTCGCTTCCTCTCTCTCATCTTTCTCTCTCTCTCTGCTTCTCCTCTCTCTCTTTATCTCCCTCTCTCTTTATCCCTCAGATCTCAAATGAAATTTGAATCTCGCCTTTCATTTTGATCTTTTTCCTGGCTAGCTCGTTTCCCCCTGTGTCTATACTGATCCTCTTGTTGCTGTTTTTGTTCACGCTCTTTCCCTCCTGTACTCTGCTCTTGTGGTTTGTGTGAAAACCCTGTGGTTGGTAGTCTGGTTTTGATGGCAGTCAGATGAAAGTGAGGGGAAAGCGGTTCTAAAATCCCCTGGTTTCAGCCTTCCTTCTATGTTTTCTTTCATCTTAGAATTTTCTACTCTAGCTTTCCCAAATGATCTAGGACTCTATTCCCTATATAGTGCACTCCTTTTGACCAGAGCTCTATGGCACTGTAGTAGTGCACTATAAAGGGAATAGGGTGCCATTTAGGATTCCGTTTCTACTAAATCCATCCCAGTGTGAATTCCAAAGAGCCAGAAGTCTCTCTCCACCTTATCAAGAGCTTAGCTTCTTTCACATCAATGGAGAAATCTCCCACCAAATCAACTGCTACGGACAGGATCTTTCCCTACAACCAAAACATCCTCCAATATGAGACATTTTTACATGTCATCATCAGGCTGACATATCTACCGTTCCACACCCCTGTATTGTCAAACAAGTTCAACTACAGTAGCCATATCTAGCCCTCCAGCCCTTCAACAACCCCTGCCACCACCCCAGACTTAAGGGGGCCAGGCAGGAGTCCCATTTGATGGGCTTGGCAGCCCACAGAGCCTAGCCTGTACCTCTTAGCCCCGCGGCTCCCCTGCCATCCCCTCTGACAGCACAGCCATATCATCACCCAGATGACCAGGAATGTGATGCTCCTTTGAAGTTTTATTGAGAGGATAACTCCAGGTCATCAGCTTTCACACACGCACACGTACGCACGCATGGGTTGGGGTTGGGGCTGTCTTCATTAAGCCCTATAGGCCTCCAGTCCAGTCCTTCAGTGGCAGGTATAAGTTGGCTATTGTCTTCCTCTTAAGAAGGGATTTGGAAGAAAAATAAGTTAATGTGGGGTTGTCATGGCAACCAGGCCACCACAACTGTGCCTGGGCTGTCTGCAGGTAGACAAGACAAACAGTCTCCAGAAGCCAGGAGACAGTGTTGACTTAGGCGGTTTGTTCAGTCAAGTGTCACCGTCTCTCTGTGTGTCTGTGTGTGTGACACTCTGGATAGAGACCAGCGGTAGAGAATGGAATGAGCTCATCTCTGAGGCGATGGGAGATGGTTTGAAGATAATGGTTATGTCCCAAATGGCACCCTATTCCTTTTGTAGTGCCTTATTGCCCCATTTCAAAAGTAGTGCACTATAGAAGGAATAGAGTGCCATTTGGAACTCAGCCAGTGTGTCGCTCCATCATGGGAGAGGAAAGAAAATATCTGTGTGTCCTCCACCCATGGACGTTGTGTGTTACTGGAGCTGAGACATAGACACCATATTGAAAAACGTCTGCTGTGTTATGATTGTCTCCCATAACAACGCAGATGATTGTTTTGACTGGAACTACTCCGAGGGTTCGTCTGTAGCATTATTAAAATGCCATTAAGTCATATGATGTCACTTCCTGGAACCAAACAAAAATGGAATAGGATGTGAGTATGCTAGAGTCACTAAAACATAAAAAGATAGAGAAAGATTATTTTAATGAAATGTTGTTTTGTGTCTTCTCACTTTTGTTTTGTATTTCACTTGCTTTGGCAATGTAAACACGTTTCCATGCCAATAACGCCCCTTTGAATTGAATTGAGAGAGAAACAGAGAAAATACTTGACAATAAAAGACTATAATTCCTTACATAGATTTTTGATGTTAAACTGAGACAGCAATGTTACATTTTCAGACAATAGCCCAGAGCCAAATCTGTCAGTACTCTCTGATGAATATGTGCATCCTAAACAACAGCAGTGTGTGTGCAGGGGGGGTTAAAACTCTGTAGTCACACTAAATCCCTGTCTCAAATGATGTACAGCTGGATTTTAGGGGATTCCGCAATCAACTTTTTATAATCATATTTACACACACACGAACACACACTTACACGAGCGCATAAACACACACAAACACACCTCATCCTCCTCCCTCTGTACTGTCCTAGTGTTTGTCTGCTGCCTGGGGGTCCTGCTGTGCTCACTGTAACAATGATGAGAGTGAAATAGTGCACCCCCATCCTCCCTTTCTGTTATAATCCATGATCCATCTCTCTCTCTCTCTCTCTCTCTCTCTCTCTCTCTCTCTCTCTCTCTCTCTCTCTCTCTCGCTCTCTCGCTCTCTCGCTCTCTCTCTCTCTCGCGCTCTCTCTCTCTCGCGCTCTCTCTCTCTCTCTCTCTCTCTCTCGCTCTCTCTCTCTCTTTCTCTCTCTCTCTCTCTCTCTCTCTCTCTCTCTCAGGGTGATAGGGTGTAGGGTTATGGAGGGGCTATGGGAGATTCTTTTAACCCCAATTCCCAAGATAAAGTTCACAAGAGTTTGACAGCTAGAACAGCACTGAAGACCCAACTATGCATTCCACTCTTGCCCCCATCTATACTGAACAAAATATAAGCCCAACATGCAACAATTTCAACGATTTTACTGAGTTACAGTTCATAAAAGGAAATCAGTCAAGTGAAATAAATTCCTTAGGTCTTAATCTATGGATTTCACATGACAGGGCAGTGGCGCAGCCATGTGTGGGCCTGGCTCCCAAGTGGGTGGGCTTATGCCCACCCACTTTATTTTATTTTAAAATAAAAAAGAATATGGGGATGAGGTAGTTGGATGGGCTATTTACAGATGGGCTATGTACAGGTGCAATGATAATGAGCTGCTCTGACAGCTGATGCTTAAAGTTAGTGAGGGAGATATAAGTCTCCAGCTTCAGTGATTTTTGATATTCGTTCCAGTCATTGGCAGCAGAGAACTGGAAGGAAAGGCGGCCAAAGTAGGAATTGGCTTTGGGGGTGACCAGTGAAATATATCTGCTGGAGCGCGTGCTACGGGTGGGTGCTGCTATGGTGACCAGTGAGCTGAGATAAGGCGGGGCTTTACCTAGCAGAGACTTATAGATGACCTGGAGCCAGTGGGTTTACAGTCTAACCAGACACCTAGGTATTTGTAATTGTCCACATATTCAGAACCGTCCAGAGTAGTGGTGCTGGACGGGCGGGCAGGTGCGGGCAGCGATCGGTTGAAGAGCATGCGTTTAGTTTTACTTGCATTTAAGAGCAGTTGGAGGCCACGGAAGGAGAGTTGTATGGCATTGAAGCTCGTCTGGAGGTTAGTTAACACAGTGTACAAAGAAGGGCCAGAAGTATACAGATGATGTCGACAGCAGCATATTTTAGCAATTCATCAGCATAAAATTTCAACCTTATGTTGCTATCAACGTGAAAATGAAAACCACCCTCCGCCAAAGAAAACGGCAGTCAGAAATATTCCACATGTTAATGAGATGAAGTCTTAATCTCTCTAGATACTCTAGTTACTTAACATAATAATTATGCAAAGAGCAGTCTTGGATCTGCCACTGGCTGGTATGGTGTCTCTCTCTTTTCCTTAGATAGAAGGGTAACTCTCCCGGGGACTGTGTAGAGCTGAGTTTCATGCCTAAAGCCTTGGCCCATTCATAGCATCTCCCCTAATTAGCCTTTAATGTGTTCGAAGGAATCACCATTTCACAGGCTGTACCACCTCAGGGCATAATTTAACGCATCTTATTTTAGTGTAGATCCCACAATAGGACCCTTGAGTTTCTTTTGGACAAGGATGTGGAATGGAGAGAGTGAGGAAGGGAAAGGAGGGAGGGTGGAAGAGAGGGAGTGAGGAAGGGAAAGGAGGGAGGGTGGAAGAGAGGGAGTGAGGAAGGGAAAGGAGGGAGGGTGGAAGAGAGGGAGTGAGGAAGGGAAAGGAGGGAGGGTGGAAGAGAGGGAGTGAGGAAGGGAAAGGAGGGAGGGTGGAAGAGAGGGAGGGAGTGAGGAAGGGAAAGGAGGGAGGGTGGAAGAGAGGGAGTGAGGAAGGGAAAGGAGGGAGGGTGGAAGAGAGGGAGTGAGGAAGGGAAAGGAGGGAGGGTGGAAGAGAGGGAGGGAGTGAGGAAGGGAAAGGAGGGAGGGTGGAAGAGAGGGAGTGAGGAAGGGAAAGGAGGGAGGGTGGAAGAGAGGGAGTGAGGAAGGGAAAGGAGGGAGGGTGGAAGAGAGGGAGTGGTGGATGGTAACATTTCAGGAGAACGAAACATCTGTTCCCCACACACTCCAAAGCCCTAGTGAGGGTGTGCCGGAGTGGGATGCAATCCAGTGTGTCAACCAGCTACACACACACACACACACACATGCATGCACATAACACAAACTTCCCACGCTCAAAGTCTGTACACAAACATGCACAGCAGCAGCATTTCAGAACACAGCCTTAGCAAATACTTCTGGAGTGAGGTAATGTCACTTGACTTGGAGAGGCTTAATCTGTTCTGAGATCAGTGTGAGGGCTGCTTTGCTCGTTTGTCTCTTGTTGTGTTGCTGAAAGTGGAGGAAGCATGACAAGAATGCCTTTCATTCGGTCCCATCGCTGCCTAGTGGGGTTGAAGTGCTTACAATGAAGCTACAATGCTATAATGGGACACTCAGAGACCATTGATACTTCACATTGGATGATGCAAAACTTTTTATAGGGAATTTCCTCACTAGAGAGAAAAATGTTCATGTAACTAATGATATTACCACAAGATTTATTCGCTAAGCAACTCAAATTAAGTTAGGAAACTGTTAAACAGTGTGCTATATCCCTGTCTACTGAAGTGGTTTTAAAAGCTGAGGACTTTGCTGTATGCAATATCTGTTTTTGATTCACTGTAGAAAGAAAAGAAGAAGAGAAAGAGAGCACAGAGGAGGAGGGTGATTTTTCTAGGAATCAGATAGCCGTGGCCTTTGATTTATCGCTGTCGTCAGCTCCTCTGGCAGTTCTAAATTCTTTTGACATACATTAATATAGTAGTTTGGCATGAAAGCTGTTGTGGATGATGAGAGGTGGGGTATTGGGGGGCGATGAGGGCGCGGGGGCAGGGGAGGATGGAATATGAGCGTGGCCATGTGTAACACAGGTGCAGTAGTACAATAGCATGAGAGCTGAGTGTGCTCTCTGCTTTGTCTGTGGAACATCAGGGGCCAATGGCAGCGCCCTGGGGGGAGGAGGGCAGGATGACAGGGAGAAAAGGAGAGAGAGAGGAACATTTGTGAGTGTAATGTTTACTGTTTTTATTGTTTTTTTCACTTCTGTTTATTATCTATTTCGCTTACTTTGGCAGTTTGACATATGTTCCCAATGCCAATAAAGCCCTTAAATTCTATTTAATAGAGAGAGAGAGTACACAGTGGCAAAATACCTGACCACTGTGACTGACCCAAAATTACGGTAAGCTTTGCTTTGCTATTGAGTAAGGTCACCGTAGACAGACTTGGCCCTCAAGAGAAGACAGGCACACTGCCTACAAAATGAGGTGGAAACTGAGCTGCACTTCCTAACCTCCTGCCAAATGTATGTATGAATTTGAAAACAAATCCAATTTTGATCAAGTCCCATATCTACTGGCTGAAATACCACAGTGTGCCATCACAGAAGCAGTATTTGTGACCTGTTGCCACAAGAAAAGGGCAACCAGTGAAGAACTTACACCATTGTAAATACAACCCATATTTATGCTTATTTATTTTCCCTTTTGTACTATTTGCACATCGTTACGAGAGAGAGAGAGAGAGAGAGAGAGAGAGAGAGAGAGAGAGAGAGAGAGAGAGAGAGAGAGAGAGAGAGAGAGAGAGAGAGAGAGAGAGAGAGAGAGAGAGAGAGAGAGAGAGAGAGAGAGAGAGAGAGAGAGAGAGAGAGAGAGAGAGAGAGAGAGAGAGAGAGAGAGAGAGAGAGAGAGAGAATCAGCGCCACCATCCCTGGGCTGCTGAAAACGGACACTATCTGGAAATAAAAACTCTTTGTTACACTATCTTTTGTTATATGCTGCCTTAGCATTTTAGCTGAACATGATGAAAGCTACTGCCC
The DNA here is from genome assembly GCF_016432855.1 of Salvelinus namaycush. Classification (NCBI taxonomy): domain Eukaryota; kingdom Metazoa; phylum Chordata; class Actinopteri; order Salmoniformes; family Salmonidae; genus Salvelinus; species Salvelinus namaycush. The sequence continues at coordinate 14,720,101 of NC_052341.1, forward strand.
TTGGTATGAGATAGCATTTTAGCATCTTTGGCTGTGATTGGTCGATTGGCAGCTTTCTTTAGGGCCGATTGGGTGATCATGAACAGACCCCACAGAGTGGTAAAAGAGTTGTTTCTTGTTTGTTCATCTGGAATGTCGGGTGTCACGAAACAAAGGAGCATAGGCCCCGCATCTAGCAAAGACACAAGTGAAGGGTTCAGCGACTAGAATGTGCCTATTGGAAATACTCAAATTCCTGTTGTGATTGTTTGAATGAAATGGAGAGGAACATTGGTTGGCAGCCTACATCCTGAGGTTGGGCAGGAAGTTCACAGAATACATTCTATAATAATAATACAATTCTGTGGGTGTTTATAGTTGTCCTATTTCACACACGTACAAGTGTGTATAACACGCATGTAAATTGGAAACGTGTTTTTTGCATATCCCAACTCCCCCGACACACCCTCGGAGAGCGGGGCCACAGGCTTGTTTGTCAGATCAGTTTTAGGTGGTGGGTGTCAGGTATGGCTGGTAGAACAAGTGGTCCTCAGTTGGTAGAGCGTGACGCTTGCCAGTCTGGGCTGTGGGTTCGGTTACCAATACGGAAATTGGATGCACACACTGCTGTACGTTGCTTTGGATAAAAGCGTCTCCTAAATGGCATATTTTATTATGTTATTAAGGGAGGTGAGTTGACCGGTGTAGCGCCTCTTAAAGTGGTGGTGATGATGGTCCCAAAGAGGGATCTGAACCAAAAAGGTATCATGGTGGCCGTCATACTGTACTGTGGTGTTTTAAACCATGCATGTCTCTGTCCATGTCACCCATAGGAGGCCCTCGTGTTCTCGTATGGGACGGGTGGCCTGCGTGTGCTTCCATTAAACTGGGTGAGGATATATGGCTTTCTGCCTGCTTGTGTGTCTGTAGACTGGTAGTAGGAGACTGACTTATCGCTAGCCCCCATCCCCCTTGCTCCTCTCTTCCTCTTCTCCTCTCTTCTCCTCTCCTTCCGTAAAACTCCTCTAGGATCCTGTGGTATCTCTCCTGTGTCTTCCTGGTGTCGTACTGTGTATGATGGATGCCCATAGTAGATGTTAGCTCAACATGTGGCTGTTGTAGTGATGATGGTTTTAACGTTAAACCCAGTCATTCAACCCTTGTGTTAATGATCTGATTACTCTGCACGTCCAGTAACGAGTCACCCTCCTCTCCAATCATGATCATGCTTAGACAACCTTGTGTGTTTGGTGGTGGGTGGGTGTGGGTGTTTGGTGGTGGGTGGGTGTGGGTGTTTGGTGGTGGGTGTGGGGGCGTATGTGTGGGTGTTTGGTGGTGGGTGTGTATGTTATCGAAAAAGACACTTTGCTCTGAACATCCCAATAACACACATTATCACATCTCTAACTTCTCAGGGAAATACAATGCCATCATAAAGTATTCACACCCCTTGTCTTTTTCCACATTTTGTTGTATTACAGCCTGAATTAAAAATGGATTACATTGAGATGGTGTGTCACTGATCTACACACAATAGCCCATAATGTCAAAGTGTAATTATGTTTTTAGAAATTTGTACAATAAAATGAAAAGCTGAAATGTCTTGAGTCAATAAGTATTCAACCCCTTTGTTATGGCAAGCCTAAATAAGTCAGGAGTAACAATTTTCTGAACAAGTCAGATAATAAGTTGCATGGACTAACTCTGTGTGCAATAATGGTGTTTAACATGATTTTTTAATTACTACCCAATCTCTATATCCCACACATACACATACAGTGCATTCTGAAATTATTCAGACCTCTTCCCTTTTTGCACATTTGGTTACGTTACAGCGTTATTCTAAAATGTATTCAAGAAAAAAAATCATAATCAATCTACAAACAATACCCAATTATTACAAAGCAAAAAATAGTTTCTTTGCAAATGTATAAAAAAAATAAAAAACAGAAGTAGCTTATTCAGACCCTTTGATATTAGACTCGAAATTGAGCTTAGGTGCATCCTGTTTCCATGAGATGTTTTTACAACTTGATTGGAGACAATCTGTGGTAAATTCAATTGATTGGACATTATTTGGAAAAGCATACACCTGTCTATATAAGGTCCCACAGTTGTCAGTGCATGTCAGAGCAAAAACTAAGCCCTGAGGTCAAAGTAATTTTCCGTTGAGCTCCGAGACAAAATTGTGTCGAGGCCCAGATCTGTGAATGGGTACCAAAAATTGTCTGCAGCATTTAAGGTCCTCAAGAACATAGTGGCCTCCATCATTCTTAAATGGAAGAAGGCAGGGACTGCGAGATTAATTAGGATCGAAGGGAAAGATGAATGGAGGAAAGTATAGAGAGATCCTTCATGAAAACCTGCTCTAGAGCACTCAGGACCTCAGACTGGGGCGAAGGTTCACCTTCAAACAGGACAACGACCCTAAGCACACAGCCAAGACAACGCAAGAGTGCGCTGGGACAAGTCTCTGAATGTCCTTGAGTGGCCCAACCAGAGCCTGGACTTCAACCCGATCAAACATCTCTGGACCTGAAAATATCTGTGCAGCAACGTTACCCATCCAACCTGACAGAGCTTGAGAGGATCTGCAGAGAAGAATGGGAGAAACTCCCCAAATACGGTTGTGCCAAGCTTGTAGCGTCACACCCAAGAAGACTCAAGGCTGTAATCGCTACCAAAGGTGCTTCAACAAAGTACTGATTAAAGGATCTGAATACTTATGTAAATGTGATATTTCTGTTGTTTAAAAAAAAAATGCTAACATTTCTAAAAACCTGTTTTTGCTTTGTCATTATGGGGTATTGTGTGTAGATTGATGAGGGGGGAAAACTATTTAATACATTTTAGAACATGGCTGTAGCGTAACAAAATGTGGAATAAGTCAAGGGGTCTGAATATTTTCCAAATGCACTGTATCTGTAAGGTCCCTCAGTTGAGCTTGTCAATTTCAAGTACAGATTCAACGACAAAGACCAGGGAGGTTTTCCAGTGGCTCGCAAAGAAGGGAACCTATTGATAGATGGGTAGAAGGGGAAAAAAGCAGACATTGAATATCCTTTTGAGCATGGGGAAGTTATTAATTACACTTTGTATGGTGTATCGATACACCCAGTCACTCTAAAGATACAGGCGCCCTTCCTAACTCAGTTGATGGAGAGGAAGGAAACCGCTCAGATATTTCACCACAAGGCCAATGGTGATTATTATTATTATTATTTTTTTTTTTTTGTATTTTCTCCCCAATTTCGTTCTTGTCTCATCGCTACAACTCCCCAACGTGCTCGGGAGGTGAAGATTGAGTCATGCATCCTCTGAAACATGACCTGCTAAACACCCGCCCGCTTAACCCAGAAGCCAGCCGCACCAATGTGTCGTAGGAAACACTGTTCACCTAACAACCAAGTTCAGCCTGCAGGCGCCCGGCCTTCCACAAGGAGTCGCTAGAGCACGATGAGCCAAGTAAAGCCCCCGGCCAAACCCTCCCCTAACCTGGACGACGCTGGGCCAATTGTGCGCCGCCCTATGGGACTCCCGATCACAGCCGGTTGTGATACAGCCCAGGATCGAAAACTGGTCTGTAGTGATGCCTCTAGCACTGGGATGCAGTGCCTTAGACCGCTCGGGAGGCCCGCCAATGGTGATTTTAAACCAGTTACAGAGTTAAATGGCTGTGGTAGGAGAAAACTGAGGTCGGATGAACAACATTGTAGTTACTCCACAATACTAACCTAAATGACGGAGTGAAAAGAAGGAAGCCTATACAGAATAAAAATATTCCAAAACATGCATCCTGTTTGCAATAAGGCACTAAAGTAATACTGCAAAAAAATGTGGCAAAGGAATTTACTTTTAGTCCTGAATACAAAGCATTATGTTTGGTGCAAATCCAACACAACACATATTTTGAAGCCTGGTGGTGGTTGCATCATGTTATGGGTATGCTTGTCATCCACAAGGTCTAGGGAGTTTTTTAGGAAAAAAATAAATGGAATAGAGCTGAGCACAGGCAAAGTCCTAGAGCAAAACCTGCTTTCCAACAGACACTGGGAGACAAATCCACCTTTCCGCAGGACTATAACCTAAAACACAAGGCCAAAATGTAATATACACTGGATTTACATACCAAGACGACATTGAATGTTCCTGAGTGGCCTAGTTACAGTTTTGACTTAAATTGGCTTGAAAATCTATGACAATACTTGACAGAGCTTGAAGAATATATATTTTTTTATAATGGGCAAAGAAAGATGTTGCTGTAATCACTGCCAAAGGTGATTCTAACATGTATTGATTCAGGGGGTTGAATACTCATCTAATCAAAATATATTTGTGTTTTATTTTCCATTAAAAAATGATATTGTAATTTTAATTACACTTTGACATTACAGAGTATTTTGTGTAGATCGTTGACAAAAAAAAGACAAATCAATTTTAATTCCACTTTGTAACACAACAAAATGTGGAAAAAGTCAAGGGGTGTGAATTCTTTCTGAAGGCAGTGTATGTGCTAGTATTCTGATAATAACTCCTCTCTCCCTCCCCCTGTCCCATCACCCCCACTCCTCTCCCCCTTCCCTCTCCCCCTCTCCCCTCTCAGGGCAGTGACAGTGAGTACGAGGTGGACCAGAACAGACAGAAGACCCACTCTTTCGTGAGCCACTACATCAGTGACCCAACCTACTACAACTCCTGGCGCCGCCAACAGAAGGGCATTTCCCGGGCTCAAGCCTACAGCTACACTGAGTCAGAGTCAGGCGACCCAGAGCCCTGCGCCCCGCCACCACCCCTGCCCCCATTGCCACCCCAGCTCACCTCCACCACCCCTCCGCTTAAGCTCCAGACCCAGGGTCAACCTCAGGGCCTCCCACCCCAGGGCCAGGGTAGTCTCTTCAGGCCGAAAGGCAGTCGGACTCCGACCCCCTCTCAGCAGCTCTCCACCTCCACCCCTTCCAGCCACTCCAACACCCTGTCCTACTGGCCCCCCAGCAGCCCCAGCCCGGCCCCTGGATCTCGGGCCCCAATTGCCGGGTTCTCTTCCTTCGTTTGATGCAGAGAGAGGGATCCGTGCTCCCTTCTGAAAACAAAGCCCACCCCGCCACCCAATGTGTGTTTGTTTAGAGAGTAAACACCCAACACACAACAAACAAACCCTCGAAGTCTATCATTTTCATTTTGGTTTCTGTCATGGCTGGTGTTATTCAAAACAATTCTTGCTTGTATTTCTTTTTATTACTGAGTTATGTTTTAAGGATCATACTGTATACAGACAGGACAGAAGTTACATACTTTCTTTCAGTACTTTTTTCCTCTTGTGTGCGTGCGTGTGCTGGTATAGTTTTATTTTCATTTTTTAATGACGACAGCTACTGAGACAGCTCCTTAGAACATGATAGTATCTATTCGCTTTTCTGTTAGTGCTGCTGCTTGATCAAGTTGCATGAGGTTTCTTTTGGTATTATTTATTTTTATTTTTCATTGTTACACTTCTACACATATTCAACAAGAGAATAATCTAGTTAGGTTCTGTAAAAAGTCAAGATATTCTTGTAAAAAAATATCTAGAAGACGATAAAAGTGTCATGGCGTCGATCCCCACTCGGATAACAAGCACCAATGGAAGTGGGATCCCAAAATGGAGCCATACAAGCGAATTTGAATGATAGAGAGAGGCACAGGGTATAGAAAGGACAAAGTGATGAAAGTGAAAAACAAGGAGGAGGGGGGAAATTGAGGCCGAAATGAGCCCACCATTATTCTGGCGGTTTTGAGATGCCGGGGCCTGTCCAATTTGGCCAAAGGAAGTTTCTGTCTTCATGTGAGACATGTTAGTGACCTCTGCCCAAAGATCTATGGACCATGAACCTCCTTGGAATCAGCTCTCTGGCGTGGCATAGCCTATAGCACATGCACAATTGAGTCTGACAGCATTTCGATGTCACAGGCAAGTCACATCTCTGTGTCTCTGTGCTGTACGTACTATACAAGGGCCCGGTCGCCTCGCCAGGGAGGAGATGGGAAATGAAGGGAAATGTACTATATGTCTAAAGAGAACATTTTCAGGTTGGTCTTCAAGTTGTTTATTTCATTGTCCTTCAGTGTATCAGACATGCATTGGTTGATTATAAATAGGGATTAATATTGTCCGTAAAAATTACCACTTTTCCTTCCCGACAAACTTACAAGCCCTTCCCGGGAATAATGTTATTCCCGTTCAAACCGGAAATGCTATTTTAAAGCATATATTACCAGCAAAAAATATCTGACAGAGTTATACCACTGTAAATTGATAAATATACACAGGAATCTAACAGTTACTTGTTGTATTTGTTGCATTAGACAAGTTATCTCAGTCAACACACATAAGTATATGAACCCTTTGGAATTACCTGGATTTCTGCATAAATTGGTCATAACATTTGTTCTGATCTTCATCAAAATCACAACAATAGACAAACACAGCCTGCTTAAACTAATAACACACAAGCAATTATACGTTTTAATGTCTTTATTGAACACACCGTGTAAACATTCACAGTGCAGGGTGGGAAAGGTATGTGAACCCTTGGATTTAATAACTGGTTGACCCTCCTTTGGCAACAATAAACTCAACCAAACGTTTTCTGTAGTTGCGGATCAGACCTGCACAACGGTCAGGAGACATCTTGGACCATTCCTCTTTACAAAACTGTTTCAGTTCAGCAATATTCTTGGGATGTCTGATGTGAACCGCTCTCTTGAGGTCATGCCACAGCATCTCAATCGAGTTGAGGAAAGGACTCTGACTGGGCCACTCCAGAAGGCTTATTTTCTTCTGTTGAAGCCATTCTGTTGTTGATTTACTTCTGTGTTTTGGGTCGTTGTCCTGTTGCATCACCCAACTTGTGTTGAGCTTCCATTGGCGGACGAATAGCGTTACATTCTCCTGCAAAATGTCTTAATAAACTTGGGAATTCATTTTTCCGTCGATGATAGCAAGTTGTCCAGGCTCTGAGGCAGCAAAGCAGCCCCAAACCATGATGCTCCCTCCACCTTGCTTTACAGTTGGGATGAGGTTTTGATGTTGGTGTGCTGTGCCTTTTTTTCTCCACATATAGTGTTGTGTGTTCCTTCCAAACAACTCAAGTTTAGTTTCATATGTCCACAGAATATTTTGCCAGTAGCGGTGTGGAACATCTAGGTGCTCTTTTGCGAACTTCAGACGTTCAGCAATGTTTTTTTTAGACAGCAGTGGCTTCTTTCGTGGTGTCCTCCCATGAACGCCATTCTTGTTTGGTGTTATACGTATCGTAGACTCGTCAACAGAGATATTCGCATGTTCCATAGATTTTGGTAAGTCTTCAGCTAACACTAGAATTCTTCTTAACCCCGCATTCTGCGCTGTGCTCTTGCAGTCATATTTGCAGGACGGCTACTCATAGGGAGAGTAGCAACAATGTGGAACTTTCTCCATTTATAGACAATTTGTCTTACCGTGGACTGATGAACATCAAGGCTTTTAGAGATACTTTTGCAACCCTTTCCAGCTTTATGCAAGTCAACAATTCTTAATCTTATGTCTTCTGATATGTCTTTTGTTCAAGGCATGGTTCACATCAGGCAATGCTTCTTGTGAATAGCAAACTCACATTTTGAGAGTGTTTTTTATAGGGCAGGGCAGCTCTAACCAACATCTCCAATCTCGTCTCATTGATTGGACTCCAGGTTAGCTGACTCCTGAATCCAATTAGCTTTTGGCAAAGTCATTAGCCTGGGGGTTCACATACTTTTTTCCAAACTACACTGTGAAAGTTTAAATGATGTATTCAATATCGACAAGAAAAAAACAATAATTTGTATGCTATTAGATTAAGCACACCGTGTTTGTCTATTGCTGTGACTTAGATGAATGACCAATTTATCCAGATAATTCTAAAGGTTTCACATACTTTTTGACACTGTATTTTAGTTGTAATATAGGACAATGAAGCACTGTTGGCCTACTGATAAAATATTATGAGCTTATTACAGCCTAGTGAAAATTATATTCATTTTAGCCTACCATTTACTGAAATATTTCAGCCAGCTTGTTGTTACTTTCCCTCTCCCCTTGCACCTGGCTATCAGTGGATTGCAGGAAGGTTGTGGCTGTTTTTACTTCATGGTAATCTGCTTATTGTGGTGACTTGGTCTCAGGGAACATATCCGATGCTGCACTAAACAAACAGATAAGCAAACGGCCGCAATAGCGGCGGAGATTCAGCACCATGGATGGAGCCGCAGTTTATAAATTTCCCGCAAATCTGACTTTAAAGTCAAGCCCGTGACCTCGCTTCTGTTAGTGTAACATCATGGAACAACGTTGCAAATGTCTATTTCCTCTTGAGCGCTTTTGCAGGCACAATGTATCAGCCTTTTTGTTAACAGTGAGAAGCAGTTTATATTTTGGAGCTTCTGCCAGTGCCACACAGCTAAAGTTAGGAGATTTGTGAATGTGAGATGGAGACTGCGTTACTACGTTGAGAGGTCGCGTGTAGCCTGCTACAGTTTCATGATAGTCAACAATGGCAGTTAAACATTAAAAGACATTTATTGGGGACTTGTGTTGAGTAGACTGAATTGGTAGGCTGCTTGTGTTGTGATCCCTAGACTAATGTGTGAATGAAGTTGGATAGTTAAAATCCATTTCATGCAGATATTCGCACATGAGTATTTTGTATTTTTCCAAAGAAATTATATATTATTGTTCCAGAGATCGTCATTTTTTCTTCTCGAGAATCGGGAAGGAGCTTGGGATCCCTGATTCCTGTGTCAATCCCTAATTATAACATAGTTATTGTGAGATCTGACACCACTTAAGAATACAGACTGCTGAATGGGACCTTACCAGGGTCTGCGGCACAAATGGCACCCAATTACCTACATAAATAAATAGTGCATAAAATAGTGCACATCCCACATGTCATTACTACTACAGGGGCTCATCAGCCACTATGAGCCTTCCCTTGATCTGACAGGTGGTGGGTGGGAAGACATCTAAAAGCTCTACCTACCCTGCTGATCTAACCTACCCTGTGGAGTCACGACTCACTCACAACCCTCATCAACACACCGTCACCGCACTTGCCCAGTGGCCCACAACAACAACATCAGACAGTGACATTGTCCTGCTTCCACATCAAACTATAAAGAGTGGAAGTTATAAAAACACAGCCAGCATCTTAAGTGTTCTTTGAGTTCAATGGTTCCTACATGCGGGCACACAGAGAGGAGCAGGCTCAGACACTGGGGCCATTTTTAAAAACAGACAGAAAATAGACAGTTCCGCTGGTCTCCACAGAGTTTTCAAACCCAGAGTAGATTCAAGGCAAAGTCTTAACATGTCATTACTTCCACCCTGTGAAAGTGATACTGACACTTTTTATTTTAGTCAAAAAACAACTTTATATCGAAGGAGTGTTTTTGATTTGACGGCCCGCACGTGAGCTTAGCTAGCTAACGTCGCCATGACATCGCCTACAAACGTGATCGGGGATTTCTATTGGAGAAGCAGTTTCTGGAGGTCTTCATCTATAGGCCCTTTGGGATCTCTCTCATTTGGCTCAGATGCTGCTCTCTGTCAGTGACATTATCATGGGAAGTCTTTGAGCTCGCGCAAAGAGATGTCATGGAATGGATTCACCTCTCTCTCTCACGTTGTGTATCAATGATGATAATGAGGATGAAGATGATGACGAGCAAAAGGCACAATGCAGGTGTGACTGACTGTAAGTCCTATTTGAATATGAGACTATTGTCTGTGCTGATGTGTGATTATTGATGATAACACTTCTTCAACATTAGCATTATCCACTGTGTGTCTGGATACAAGAGACTGTACAGGATTCCCAGGAGAAGAAGAGGGAGGGCAGGTAGGCACTGCCCAACTGGCGCCTGCCCTCCATGGCCAGCTGAAAAGTCACATACATTTAAGTACAGACTCAGTGGTGGTGTAGTCACATTTGTATCATAATTCCAAAATTCTCATCTGCTTTTTTCTCTGTGGGGTGATTTCACTGTACGCAAAATAAGCCTATCATTATACTGAATCTGAATGGATATATGATCACGGTACATTTCCAAAATAAATTATTTTTCAATGGGTTTCCTGGTACTGTATGGATACTGTAAAGGAGGGGAAGTGATGGAAATAGTGGGGGAGGAGTAGGCAAATAGGGGAGGGGTTGATGTGAATGGAGAGTGGCCTTGAAATTGTATGAGTGTAACCCTGGTAAAATACACTGAGACAGCGTTAAGCGTTAACAGTGAATGTGTAATTATGTATAATATAATGTGTCATGATAAAAACACAGCCTAAAGTGTTCTTTGAGTTCAATGGTTCCTACATGCGGGGTCACACAGATAGGAGCAGGCTCAGACACGGGGGGCATTTTGAAAAACAGACAGAGAATAGGCACATCTGCAGGTCTCTCACTTGGATCAGGTGCTGCTCTCTATTAGTGACATCATAATCGTGGACAGGAAGCCTTTGAGCCGGCGCCAAGAGATGATGTCATGGAATGGATTCACCCCTTTCTCTCACGTTGTGGAACGACGATGATGGTGATGATGACGATGATGAAATGCACAATGCAGGTGTGACTGACTGTGAGTCCTATCTGAATAGGGGACTGTTGTCTGTGCTGACAAGTGATAATTGATGATAACACTTCTTCAACATAAGCTTTATACAAAGCATCCACTGTGTGTATGGATACAAGAGACTGTACAGGATGCCCAGGAGAAGAAGAGAGAGGGTAGGTAGGTACTGCCCGCGTGGCGCCTGCCCTCCATGCCCAGCTGAAAGGGCACTTCACATATAACTGCCACACTAAAGCAGCCAACAAGTGCTCAGCATATGTGGGAACTCCTACAATACTGTTGGAAAAGCATTCTTCAGGAAGCTGGTTGAGAGAATGCCAAGAGTGTGAAAAGCTGTCATCAAGGCAAAGGCTGGCTATTTGAAGAATCTCAAATATAAAGTATATTTGATTTGTTTAACACTTTTTGGTTAGTACATGATTCCATATGTGTTATTTCATAGTTTTGATGTCTTCACTATTATTCTACAATGTAGAAAATAGTACAAATAAATAAAAACCCTTGAATGAGTAGGTGTCCAAACTTTTGACCTGTACTGTATATACACTTACAAGCACAGACTCAGGGCACATAGACATACAAGTACAGACTCAGTGGTGGTATAGTCACAGTTTTATCATAATTCCAAAATTCTCATCTGCTTCTTTCTCTGTCGGGTGATTTCACTGTACGCATTATACAGAATCTGAATGGATATACACTATATATACAAAAGTATGTTGACCTCTTCAAATGAGTGGATTCAACTATATCAGCCACACCTGTTGCTGACAAGTTTATAAAATCGAGCACACGGCCATGCAATCTCCATAGACAAAGATTGGGAGTAGAATTGCCTTACTGAAGAGGCACCGTCATAGGATGCCACCTTTCCAACAAGTCAGTTCCTAAATTGTCTGCCCTGCTAGAGCTGCCCCGGTCAACTGTAAGTGCTGTTATTGTGAAATGGAAACATCTAGGAGCAACAACAGCTCAGCCGTGAAGTGGTAGGCAATACAAGCTCACAGAATGGGGCCACTGAGTGATGACGTGCGTAGCGCGTAAAAATCGTCTATTCTCGGTTGCAACACTCACATCCGAGTTCCAAACTTCCTCTGGAAGCAACGTCAGCACAATAACTGTTCGTCGGGAGCTTCATGAAATGGATTTCCATGGCTGAGCAGCCGCACACAAGCCTAGGATCACCATACGCAATGCCAAGCATTGACTTGAGTGGTGTAAAGCTTGCCGCCATTGGACTCTGGGGCAGTGAAAACGCGTTCTCTGGACGGATGAATCACGCTTCACCATCTGGCAGTCTGACGGACTAATCTGGGTTTGGTGCCTGCCAGGAGAACGCTACCTTCCCCAATGCATAGTGCCAACTGTAAAGTTTGGTGGAGGAGGATTAATGGTCTGGGGCTGTTTTTCATGGTTCGGGTTAGGCCCCCGTCCAGTGAAGGAAAATCTTAAAGCTACAGCATACAATGACATTCTAGACGATTCTGTGCTTCCAACTTTGTGACAACAGTTTGGGGAAGGCCCTTTCCTGTTTCAGCATGACAATGCGCCCGTGCACAAAGCGAGATCCATACAGAAATGGTTTGTTGAGATCGGTGTGGAAGAACTTGACTGGCCAGCACAGAGCCCTGACCTCAACCCCATCAAACACCTTTGGGATGAATTGGAATGCTGACTGCGAGCCAGACCTAATCGCCCAACATCAGTGTCCGACCTCATTAATGCTCTTGTGGCTGAATGGAAGCCCCCGCAGCAATGTTCCAAAATCTAATGGAAAGCCTTCCCAGAGGAGGGGAGGCTGTTATAGCAAGGGGGTGACCAACTCCATATTAATGCCCATGATTTTGGAATGAGATGTTCGATGAGGAGGTGTCCATATACTTTTGGTCATGTAGTGTATGATCACTGTTTTTTCTCAAAATAAATAATTGTTCAATAATGGTACGGATACTGTAAAGGGTGTGGAGGAATGGTGTTGATGTGAATGCCGAGTGAAATTAAATTGTATGACTGTAACCATGGTAACATACGCTGAGAAAATGTTTTTAGTAAACAGTGAATGTGTTGAGTAGGAACATCACATGAAATTATAACTAATAATAGCTCATATGCAACAATTATTATCTAAGATTGTTTCCCTATAAAGGCCCACAAGTCTTTCACATATGGATATCCAATACTTCAGAGGAACACTGAGGAGGATGAAGTCAATGTTTGTGTGACCCACTTGACTTTCATCAGTATGTAGGTGGTGTCTGTGTGTATGGTTAATGGGTAGTGATAAATCGTATCAATAGGCCTGTGAAATGATTTTACGTGGCTACAGCTGTCCCCTCCTGACCTTGCCCAGTCCACCCCAGTCCACTCTGCTCCACTCGGACCGCTTTATCAAGGTGAAGGAACACAGAGCCTCCCTGTACCTTATTTATGGCCTGCCTTGGTATGGTCTGTCAGCAAGCCTTAGTGCTCAAAGAAATACTTTCACTTTCTCTTGTTTTATCCTGCTCTCTCTCCCTCCCTCTTTTCTCACCCCTATCCCACTGTAACCAGCTAGCCAAGCCAAACAGAGTAACACAGAGGCTACAGTGAAACGAGAGAGAGAGAGAGAGCGCGAGAGAGTAATGAGGGGAAATGACATAACTCAATGATCTCAATGAGAGGAGGGAGTTGAAAAACATCAATGACAGTAAATCATTCATCAGCTCATCACTATTTTAAGCAGACTGTCCAAACCGCATCCCTGGTCCGAGTCATAGACACAGGCAGACTCAGACTGTGCCATAATGTTGTTTGTAGAGGATGTGTGTCAGATGGTGTTGAAGCTAATGTGATCCCAGTCAACCTGATCCAGCACTAACCTACTAAAATGTCCAAGCCAGGGATATGATTGGTTAGGACAGAGGATAGAGAAGATAGAGTACAGGGATTGGAATGGGCTGGCCTACACCCTTGGTTAATCCTTTTGTTGAAAACATATCTCTTGACGGGGGATAGAGGCAGGAGGCTATACCCATTAACTGGGGTTAGGGGACTCCTCAGAGGTACTGAAAAGCTTCACAGAACCTCTCTGAGCCTCAGAGACAGACATACAGCCTGGAAAGGACATTAAAATATACTGACAGAAGCAAAGTTCAAAGGCCTTTGAAAGATGAAAATCAGGGCCTGTTTAATCATTTTGGGACTACTCCACTCATTTCCATCTGTGGCTTGGTGACTTTTCATAAAGCGATCCTCCATGATTGAATAGGGCTCTCCTTCTCCTAATGCCTGGCTGGGGGAGTTGGGACACATGGACCAGGTTGTAGGCTGTGGCTTCTGACAGAACTACTGTGGGAACTAAGAGACTCCCCATAAAAGCAAAAAAGTTGCTTTTACAAATCACACAAATTGAAATATATTTACTATTTTGCTGCTTTTCTCTGAATTGTATGTATTTTTCACCACATGCTGTAGTTGCATGTGTCCTGTGAAACAGCTGCCCACAAGTGTTTCCTATTTTGGCTAAATCTGCCCATTATAAATGAATTAGCCAGGTTATTGCTTTTCCGGACCCTTTTGGGGTAATTTACCACATGTGGAACAATCTGGGTGAGATGTGTTCTACTTAAGAAATTAGAGGTCCCCTCCCTCTGGGTCATTAAAGTCCCTGTACCCCCTACGCACGCACGCACGCACACACACACACAGTCCGTGTTTGATTAGATAACACACAAGGGGGCACACAAGGAAGTAATCATAAATCCCTGGGCCCCCTGGGTAGAGGGATAGTGGTACCACTATCAAAGCATTGTATTTAGGCACCGTCCCATTGAAGTTCTGACGGACCCCGACTTCAAGAGCCAGCCATAAAATCCTGGACCCATAATTGGCCTATTATGATATCTAATGACCTCTGATGATGTTATCGGCTGGGCGAGGGACCAATCACATAGCGATGGGATATTTAATCAATAAGGCATGAGGGGGTGTGGTATATGGTCAATATACCACGGCTAAGGGCTGTTATTGTGCCTGGATACAGCACTTAGCCGTGATATATTGGCAATACACCACTAACCCCCGAGGTGCCTTATAGCTATTATAAACTGGTTACCAACATAATTAGAACAGTAAACAAGTAGATTTGCATCATGCCCATGTTATATTGTCTCATATACCACGGCTTTCAGCCAATCAGCATCCAGGGCTCGTACAATTTCTATTAAAAAAATTGATAGAGAACAGCTAAAACATTCCATCACTATGGGTGAGGCTTATTAAGATGATATATGTTTTGCTGTGTCCAACATGAAAGAGTAATTATTTCAATATAAAAATTAATTAAACCAATAGTGCCACATTTTGTTTTTGCTTTAGTGTTTTCCTCTTATGTCCACCAAATGTTTATTGTTTTTTTATCATTCACGTACGATTGATTTAAACAAATGATGCTGATTGATTTGACAGAAGGTTATGGAACAATACAACAGAAATAGCTTTGGTGATATCAAGCCTTCCAGAGATGATCAATATTCTCTCAGAATATCTTTATGTTATCATGATCTCATACCGTGACACTGGAAAAGCCATTTCAACCAGCTACTAGACACAGTGGTGGAGATGACTGTGGGACCTTCACAATGACAGTGTGCATTCCAAATGTGAAACCTATAGTATCTACCAGGATTTATTGTAATATACTGAGTATGTATTCTGTGTGATGAAATATATTCTTTATGATACTATGATGAGAAAAATAAAATAATTTGAAGGCACTCTAATGCTTTACTGGCTCTGGGCATGACATTGAGGTGACCTGATCTGAATCTGATGATGACAAAAATACATTATTGCCGAAATAAAAAAAATATTTAAAAAATTACAAACTGTTGTTGTCGCTTGCTTTCTCTAAGTTACTATTTTGTGCATGTGTTAAAGCTGCAATATGCACCTTTTTTAGGCAAACCGAGTTATATATCTGTCATTCTCATTGAAAGCAAGTCTAAGAAGTGGTAGATCTGTTCTATGTGCACTATTTCTATGCTTCCCGTACTTAAGTATAATTTTTGTATTTTGTACACCAGCTTCAAACAGCTGAAAAGACAATATTTTTAGTTATGGAAAATATATTTCACAGTGGTTAAGTGATACAATCTCTACACAATGACTTCTTGTTTTGTCACATAAACTGAAATTAGGTGAACTTTTAGAATTTTTGCAACCAGGAAATAGCAGATCGATTTCTGCATATTGCACTTTTCATATGATCATTATGATGGTGATGGTGATGATGATAATGATGATGATGATGATGATGATGATGGTGATTATGAAGATGATGACTTGTAGAAACTGAATGTGAAACTTTACAAAAGAAAAAGAAGCCAACTTGATTAATCAAGTAAGATGTAATTAGTCAAAATGTGTACACAGCTATATTCCTTTTTGACTCAGCCTATATATTGTTACTGGCCCTTTAATAAACCGCGGCAGGAGGTGGGAGAGGTGGTTCTCAGAGAAAGGAGTGGGAAGGACTGTTTTGTGCGCCACTGCACTACAAACTTGACGGACGTACATGAGGACAGCGCACCGATAACTTATCTTATTGCTGGGCTGGTGGAAAATTCATAACACTTTGGAGGTGAAGTACTCAGATTTAAAAACTATTTTAACGATATTTGATTCTGTGAAAGGATGAGATCCATTGTCCTTTAATAACAGCGGTTGTGTCCTCTTACTAACGTGACATGTAATCCTGCTCTGTTCAGAGTTCAATTGTGAAATTCAACTTTCTCTTATCTAATTGGAATTTTGTTAACCTCCCTGTCAGGAAATGAAAGTAACATTATAATTGTGGATCTATTTGTATGGTTTGAACTGCTGAACAGCGTGAAGACGTATTTTTCTGTTTCTTTATTACAGTTTTCATATTTTTTTGAGGATCATAACATCTTTCATTTTGCTTTCAAATAGCTTTACTGTTGAATCGGAGGACAAAGTTGGTAGATTATACTTTTTCCTTTTTCATTTCATTTGAATGTCAAATATGTTTGCGGGAAATCCCAGCGCCTTGCAGCTTGTTCGGTTTGACTGGCTGGTTCCTTATGGGAGATCGTAGTCCATTGTGCGTTAACTATGAACCAACCATACAGGCTAGGATTTCCCTTTTCTCTTTATCAATGTCTGTAACTCTACCCACCGCAGAGTATGTTCAAAATATCTTATCATCTCGGTTAGTTTTGATAAGACCCCCATCATTACAACAATTGAACCTCACCTTGGGTGAGCTGCTTGTCTGAAAGTTGTTGCCTGCCACTTTAAATCAATGACCTATGGGATTAATGTATGTATTGCGTAGGCCCTTTGTTACTGCTATAGTACAGTAGCGTGTGCTGGCTGCATTACTTGAAGCGGGAAATATGTGACTAGTAGGCCCAGGTGCAACATTACTCAGCTCTGCCATCCCGCGCCCGGCCGTTCACACACAGGCATGTTGTTTACAAGCTGTTTTGAAGTCTTGGGTGGACAGATCTGTGAGAAGATCAAAGTAATGTGAGCTACTTGATTCCTCCTTTTATTATATGAACTTTAATTGAGCATAAGAGGATATAAAGAGGCTTAAATGTTTATTTGAGATTATGAAGTAGTTTATTTTGAGAGAAAAACAACACATTGACGCTCCAAATCACTAGTTTGTTAATATTGTAGATAGAATGTTCTGTAGGACTTGGCTATATGCTTGGCTTAATCTGAAAATGAAAGATGTGGTAATAGTGCATCACTGATCCAATAGTATGACAGGTTACATAACAATTACTCTACATGGGGAAACAATGAGCATCATCATCTCATGCCATTTTAACATGATTAGAAATGTACAAAAAGCTAAACAAACTAGCCTGGAGTTGTTCTGAGTTGATGCTTTTGTTTATTATTAAATGTTTTCCCTGAGTGTGTCTCTTCTTCCACAGCCAAATTGTATGTTTTTCCAGTTCATTATATATGCCCTGAGGCAACTTGGCACCCCTCTTGTTCCTTGGTGGATGGGTATCACATCAGCTGAGTGATTTCGATTAGCCCTGATGGATAATTACAGGAACTGGTATTGTGTTGTATTTGAGTCATCATGTACTGTAAGTATTTAGGGCAATTATCAGCTATAAACAGTATCAGCCATAACATAGCCCCCAATTGACCACGTATTTTCTCAATACAAGTTCAGTAAGTATGCATGTATGCCTCCCTTCTAGTAGCAACTGCTATTCTAAACAAAAGTATTGAGACATGTTGACAAATGAGCTTGGTTTGGTGTTGGGTTGCACTGCTTTATTTGAAGCTGTGTGATTGATGGTGTCTGGGTCTCTTGGTAACCCCTCTCTACTCAGCTGTACTGGATTCTAAGGTCAGTGTTTGGCATTTAGCAGACAACCTCACCCCATGACACCTGGAGAGGAGATGCAGAAGAATGGGAAACTGAAAGTGGTGCAGTGTGGGTGTTCTAGCTCATGGACAGACAGACCAAAGCTGAACTAGAGGAGCTGTGTGCCTGTCCTCGCAGGCTTTCTAGCTGAGCTTTAGGGAGAGTGATACTGCATTGATGTTCACACTTCTCTCCCCCGTTCTCTTTATATCATTCTCTACTAACCAACCCTAACCTTCTATCGATCTCTTCCTTCCCTGCTCTCCTCTTACAATTTGGTGTGCTGTGTGGACAGTTGGCACACACTCCAGACCCCTCAACTCTGTCTCAAAAGCCTCTCTTGGTCTCCCGGTGATCGTTCCATCCCAATCTATTGTGTCTATTAGTGTGTGTCATCTCTCCCGGAGTCTAGCTGCTTTATAGCTGCATGGGACCTGCTGCCTGCTGGTCTGTGTTGTGAAGGCTGAGGCTCCTGCTGGCTGCTGCACAGTAAAGGGGCTCAGCTGGCTACCTGCCCAGTTCTGCTCTGCACTTCTCTGAGGTCATACTCTCCCTACAGTCTGCAGCACTGGAGAAGGAGGGAGGGAGGATTCAGACGCATTGACCACGGCTGCTTTTCATAAAACCGCTGACTTCAGGCGTCTTTCAGTCAAATTGTGTACATTTTCTTGAGTTGCCAAACAAATTCCCCAGTGATTTGACCGTGAGTCAACGAGTTCAGTGGAAGTTGCATTGTCCTCAAAGTGATTCTTAGGGCTGTAGACTGATACTCATGGCCTATAAGACCAATTTGAGTAATGGTTTTCTGTGTGCACTTGTTTGTGTATCCTACTTGTGTATTATTGATTTATGTTTTAGTCAAACATATCTGTTTGTGCTTCTTGTGGTCAATTTGCCATCTACAAATGATTTGTAATTATGTTCCTGCACGGGGCTGAATCTAGTTGCTGATCCCTGTCCTAGGGTAAGATGAGAATACCCCTGCTATAGGCCTTGCTAGTGTGTGCACAAGTTCTTGTGTTTGATAACAGGTTACTCGTCTTGGTTATATTCCCTCCTGTTGATCTTGGACAGTACTGGAGTCCCAGACAAGGGATATTGTGTCTTGCACAATTACAGGAACTACCTTTCTCCTGAAAGGGAAGCAGATGCCTTTGAACTTCGAGACGTCTTGTCGAGGCCATATAACCGTCGAACCCTTTTCAACATTGAAGTAAGAAACAGTTCAACTTGAACATTTTGTGTTTGAACTTTACCTGTTTGAACTTAAGTGTTGAACTTCATTTTTATGGGCCTTAGCTATCTTCACCTGCTGGAACTTGAATGAGTATGAAATGTTTCTGAAATTGCAAGTTGCCTAATTTATAAACCTTGCGCCAGTTTTTAACACAAGTTGGCATTTATAAAAATGTAACTCGACTTGAGAATGTGCTCACCTCCCTGCAAACTTTAGACCACGCGTACGCACATCTGCGAGTTGTTGCAATATTGCAAGCTGGCAAGTAAGTATCTTGTGCAAATGGGGGAAATTATGAAAAGCATCCATAAAAATAAACAGGGAAAGGTATTAACAAGAATGCAACAATTTGCCGTTTACTGAGAAGAGAACAAACAATTACACATAGGAATCTTATAATTAGACAAATAATTTTCCAGTGTAATTGCAAAAAAATGTATTTGCCTGCCCTACAATGTTTCACAATTCGCGTTCAGTCCATCATATTTCGGTTGGGGGGAAAAGTCCATGCCAAACATTGTTGAATTCAAACGTTCAGCTGACAAGTCCACAACAATTTGCCATTGTTTTCTCTTTCAGAAACTGACAATCCTTTTCCAGGTACAGCATAAATGACTGCTAAAGATTGAAACATTCTGACAATACAGTAAATAGACCAGTAGCTTATGTAAAATATTTAATAGTATGGGTAGGCCACTGTATTGCTGTGAGATAGGAGAGAGACATCGTTGCCTATTTAATCTTAGAGCCTAAACAGAAGCAGGACATATAAACACAATCTATTGATAAAGTTAAATATTGAACAACAATCCTTCTTTTGCATGCTGTGGCCTAATGCCAATAGTTCCAAATTATACAGCAAATAAAGGGCATTATTGTCACCATAAGGTGACTGAGTTTTCCAGGCAGAGTTTTAATGCTCGTTCACTCATGCAGGTTTACGACAGGTCTGTTGTATAACGGGAAACATACATATTTATGCCATGAATCTTTTATAAATGTATTTACGCAACTGTTATGGACGCTGTCAACTGAGATTGTAGTTAGCTAGCTAACCCTTGGAAAAAGGCAACCACATTCCAGCTCTTGTCGTCACTAGGCTGTAATCCTATGACCCTCCTCTGAGCTACCTGCAGGGTTCTCCTGTGGCTCTAACTCTAGTGCAGTGGCTTATTACACGTGGTAATTTCTCGTCAACAAAAGTAATGGCCATGTCCGAATACCCATACTTTCGTTCTAAATAGGCCATTTGATTATGCGGAAAAGAAAAGTGTAATACCGTGCGATATTTAGAAAGTCAACTATACTTTAAATGCCCGGATGTCATACTCTTTTCTAACTAGTTTTTGTTCTCCTTAATAAAATGACTGCGTATTGCATCGTAGGTTACATCTTTGAAAACAAGTATTTTTTGGGAGGGGGTGGGGATTTCTGTTTTCTTACTGAGAAGTATTTCTTGTTCTCTTGGCCTTCGTCAGCGCTTTTAAACTAAGTACTTAACCATTTCTTTTTATTTCTGAATGTGACGGCACCGGGGACTCGGGCTGTAGCTGCGTTATTGATGCCATGTTCATCTTTTTATTTGAACATGGATTGTTTTAGTTTGTAAACTAGGCTATCTCGGAGCTCCCAAGTGATGCAGCCGTCTAAGGCACTGCATCTCAGTGCTAGAGGCGTCACTACAGATACCCTGGTTCGAATCCAGGCTGTATCACAACCCGGCCGTGATTGGGAGTCCCATAGGGCGGTGCACAATTGGCCCAGAGTCGTCCGGGTTTGGCCGGTGTAGGCCTTCATGAATAAGAATTTGTTCTTAACTGACTTGCCTAGTTACATAAAAAAATATCTATTTCATTTATGGATCAAGCCTTAGAAATAGTCTGCCTATAACCAGCCTGAGTAGGCTTGTAACTCCATTCCTATTCTATTCATAGTTTAGAGAAATTAATGGAATTGGAAACTAGCTATTATCAGGCTGTTGAATTTGGAATAATCCACCTGCACTCAGCCCATCTACTCAGCAAGTCAAGAGCTGCTGCGTACTTTTTACTAAACAGTATGTGCTAAATAATATGCGACGAGGAGCACATAGTATGCTATTTAAGTATGTAGTACGTTAGTATGGGTATTCAGACAAGCCAGTGACAAAAATATTAGTCAAACATATATATATTTTTTTATTTGAAAGATTGTGAGCTTTTCAGTGATCAGCAGAATTTTAATATTAGCAGTACAGATGCGAAGTGCAGTTCTGTACAGCAGGGGGAAGGATGCGCTGAACCTGTTCAGTCTACATCAGCTGGTGCGCTGCGGGGGAGCAAGCGATAAGGCACATCGCGCAGGCAACTCTGGCTTTCCTGTAGCTAACCAGTCACCAGCCTTCTAGTTAAGGGGCCACGTTTAGTTGCAAAACGTTCTCTAGTTAACTACCCTTGCTTAAGAAACACAAGCTGCTTTACGAAATAAAAACAATAGCAGCATTGAGTTTGAAGGTAAAACCACAGTTTAGCTATTTATTTTTTATTTTTTTCCCCCTTGAGTATAGAAAAGTAGGCTGTCTTTGAATTTGTAGTCTTGCTCAACTCTCCCACTTTCTCCACTGCATTTTATAGCCAGGTTCTGCAGCCAATGTAGCCAAGTCTCTCCCTTTCCTCAGAGAAACAGCTTGACAGCTAGCCCTTACCGTTCCTCAGAGAAACAGCTTGACAGCTAGCCCTTACCGTTCCTCAGGGAAACAGCTTGACAGCTAGCCCTTACCGTTCCTCAGAGAAACAGCTTGACAGCTAGCCCTTACCGTTCCTCAGAGAAACAGCTTGACAGCTAGCCCTTACCGTTCCTCAGAGAAACAGCTTGACAGCTAGCCCTTACCGTTCCTCAGAGAAGCAGCTTGACAGCTAGCCCTTACCGTTCCTCAGAGAAACAGCTTGACAGCTAGCCCTTACCGTTCCTCAGAGAAACAGCTTGACAGCTAGCCCTTACCGTTCAACATTTTTATTCTTTCTATTGATCATTGGTTGGCTGGATTTTACATTGATAACTCATATCATGGGCCATTTTAAGGCTTGGCTACTTGCGGACCGGACCGTAAACCATTTGTTAAAAAATGGTAAAACAAGGCTATGTATGGAAGTCAGTGATTTTATGTTTACTATAGGTTCATGAGGCAAAACAAATGTGATGACTAAAATGGTCCACTGTTTTTGTCATTTTGACAACTACACTAAATCATTATTCAAATGTGACTTAATGATATTTTAGTCAAAATGACGTTGACTTAGGGCACCGTAACAGTCAAATTCCACGTGACCGTTTTAGTCACTGTAATTGGGCTCCTTCAAGCTCTGGTACTGCTGATGGTCATTACTAGCTTACCAAACTTGCTAACTGCCTGGTACTCCACACTATTGTCCCTCTAATCACTCTGACATCAATGCAAATGTTTTCAAAAATCTAATCAAACACTTCATGGAAGCCCATGAGGTCATGTTGCGCCACATTTCTGTCGACTATGAGAAGTGTTGATGGGGATCCTCCTCTTTCTAATAGATTCCATCTGCTTTCTAAAGGCTAGGCCTACTATAATTATTTCTCAACCTTGTTAATATTAAGCACATTGCTTATATTTACAACAGGAATATAGCCTACCTGGCTGGCATTAAAATGAACCATGGGAAAAGCGTCCTCCATTCGCTATTTAAATGCATAGATGACATGTCTTTTTTTCCCCCCTGCTTCTTTCTTGAGACCGGTGCATGATGTGGTCCATTCTAAATCAAAACAAATTTCACACGTGTATATGTAAAGACAAGATTAAATCAAGAATAGTCTGATGGGTGACAATATTAGCCTATCACTTGTGAATGATATATTATCACTTGTGAATGATTCCCAGCTTGTGTAGTAAGGCATGAAACAGCGCATGCCTGTTTTTGGTGACATTTTCTAATCATAGTCGCACACCTCACGTAACCTGGCCTATATGTTTTAATAAGGTTTGTATCACAACTAAAGTGGCCAAATAACTTCTTTTAAAAGTAAGCACAATCTGCTTTACAAGGGGTGTAGAGCCTAACTGGCATACATACGCAATGTGTGCGTTTCATGTTTGGGGAATATCATTTTCACCATAAAAATGCACCTTTATAATAAAAGCATTACATGCATAATTGCATTTGCGGTCACTTTTCGGAATGGTGTTTTCCTGCTAATTGATTGCATTTTGGAACATTCAAGCTGTCACGCCCTGACCTGAGATATCTCTGTTTTCTTTATATTTTGGTTAGGTCAGGGTGTGACTAGGGTGGGTACGCTAGTTTTGTATTGTCTAGGGTTTTTGTATTGTCTAGGGTTTTTGTAGGTCTAGGGGTTTTTGTAATTCTATGTAGGCCTGATATGGTTCCCAATCAGAGACAGCTGTTTATTGTTGTCTCTGATTGGGGATCATATTTAGTTAGCCATTTCCCTTTTGGTGTTTGTGGGATCTTGTCTACTTTGAGTTCCCTGAGTGCACACCTGTAGCTTCATGTTTCGTTTGGTTGTTTGTTGTTTTGTTTAGTGAGTTTCTCTTTATAAAAAATATGTGGAACTCTACTCACGCTGCACCTTGGTCTCATCTTTACGACGAACGTGACACAAGCTTATAGTCAGTCTACTGCCTTGCGCACATTGCTGCGCTTATAATGGGAAGAAATTGCCTAATAGTTTATCAATATTTTAAGCTAAACATTTTGATCTGTTGCATCAGCCTCATTGCTTTTAAAAAAATGTTTTGATGCAAAAGGTTGTATTTAATTTGGGATCTATCGCATCTCACAACTGTCCCAGACTTTGCTTGGAATATTTATTTCTCGCATAGAATAGTTCAACTTTTGTACTATGGGGGATAGTAGAATGACCTAGGTTTGTTAGGCCTATTCATCTTGTCTGACAAAGTAAATGTGGACTTTTTTTTTCTTTCTTTTTTCCCCCCCCAACATCTTCAATATTCAGGTGCGTCCCCGACGTGCCTGTCTACACTTGTAGCCTGTGAGAACGACCCGAGCACATGATGGGCATTAGCTCAATTCTTATTAGCTATCTAAGAGAGCCATGTGAGGGAGAGGTACTTTGGAGCACGCAGCCAGAAGATGGAAATTATAATTGTTATTTTCAGCCCAAGGGCACAATGGACACTGGCTGCAAAAGGCATGGAATTTTTTTTTAGGGGGCGTTAAGGCCGCACAAAGGGGATGCCACCGGGAAATTGGAGGCATGATCAAGTACTTGTCAAATTGTAAATGAGAGACTGATGAAGTGCGTGCAGCCTGCTCAAAAAAAACAAAGCATTGCTCATGTCTTTCATGCAACTTTTTTCAAATCATTAATCATATTATGCAGCCTTAGAATGTATTAAAAATCAGAACTAAAGTGTCATAACTCTAAATGAAGCATAATAGGAGGACCTTTTTCTTTTGGTAACCGCTCGACACACTCCCTCAAATCGACTGGAGAAAATATCCTTTCTATTTTATTCAGCCATCTTCTGTTGTATTCTTCGTACTATAAAATAATGACACATAATTCTAAGCAAATCTTGTCTGCTAAATAAACTAGTGTAGCCCACAGCTGTATGGCATTCTGTTTTTCTGAAATAAAACATTTCTTTATATCATGCTTCTATAGACCTGTCCTTAAACAAATCATGGATTTGTGATGGTGTAGCCTATATTAAACGAATTGATTTAAAAAAAAAAAATTATGTAGATGTTCCAAAGGTCTGCATCAGCGGCTTGTAGGCTGTGTGGAAGCCAGGAGATGCAAAATGTGTTTATTAATTAACGGTCAATTACCGTGAGATCAGCAGTTATTTGCTTGACAATCACCGACTGACAATTTTCATGGCTGCCACAGCCCTACTATGACTAAACAAAATGATCACTGGTTACAAC
Source organism: Salvelinus namaycush (assembly GCF_016432855.1). Taxonomy (NCBI): domain Eukaryota; kingdom Metazoa; phylum Chordata; class Actinopteri; order Salmoniformes; family Salmonidae; genus Salvelinus; species Salvelinus namaycush. Next base: position 14,745,266 of record NC_052341.1, read on the forward strand.
CCCACCAAATGCCTTGGGCCATGCCGTAAAGGACAGAGTTTAGCCAGGGATAGGTAGGATGATACTCAGAAGCTAGCTGGCTCTTAGCGCTGTGTTGAGATGCACCTGATTCTATACGGTGCATTCCAAAAACCTACCTGCGTTGGTTACGGTCAATGTAATTTGACAAGCATTTAGATACATTTCCAGCCAAACCGGCTGTGTATGAATCTGTGGTTCAACACTACTCCGGGCTGTTGTATTCAGTTTCTGCTTGACAAGATTGATTGTGATCTAATGGTTGTAGGACTACTGGTTCTACTGTAGCACTTGACCATCAGCTATTTTACACAGCTTCTACAGTACAGTTTTTAGCCTGAAGTCTAGGTTTGAATGACTCATTATTATGACAAGTGTTTAGAGAATGGATGTGGAGAAGCTGTGAAATTTCAGATAATACTACCTTATTAGCATGTCCTGAGCTAGCTCAAAAGTAAAGACAAAAAATCATGTAATTTTCTCAGGGTTAGTCACGTTCTGAGGCATCGTCAGTAGTTTGTGGGACTGCCACTTGTCACAGTACAATACATTCCTTGCTTCACCATGAAATGACACAACTCGACACACCTGTACTACTCTGCTCTACCCATTCACTGGAATCTGTCACTGAACACCTGAACCGCCCAACATGTTTTGAAACATTTGTCACAGCCACCCAGTGATTTGAGCATTCCAGTGAGGACTCCACCTGAAAGGAGATGCATACCTACAGCTGGAGTCATGAAACCCAATCTCGACCCAACCTCACCAACACTCTCTTGAGAAAGAGAACCCTGAGTCTTTATGTGATCTCATTTTTGTCTCCATAAATTGGGTCTTTAGTCCAAAAATGGCTGACTTTTTGGTGGGGGGGACATCACTGTCTCTTCAACCAAATTGAACAGTGTTTTAGGGGAGTGTTTGTGTTCTCATGGTCATTACAATATGTAATTGATGCAGTAGTGTTTACACTTTTGTAGATTCCAAGTTGAATTGTCCCTCCTTATGGTGGGACTCGGTTGTCTGTGTCCTGATTTGATAAAAGGTCTCTATGGAGACAAGGTTAACCATTAACCCTGACCGGGTTAACTCCCTTCAACTCTGACACACCACCACTGCTGTGACTGGCCTAGTAGTCGGGCAGTTGAGCAATATGTGTAGGCTAGAGGAGTCTTATGTATTCAAAACACACATTGTGCGGAGTAGTGTGCATCTGGTCTGTCCATCAGAGTGAAATGCTATGGTCTGTTCACAGTTCAGTGGTTCTCCATTGTTCCCTCTCATCGTTCTCTCCCTCCGTATGGGCTTAGAAACCGGTGGTATCTCTCAAGCGTAGGCTTCAGCTGCTGAAAAGACAAAGGAATGCCGTCATCTCTCCCCAGTGGTCTCCTCTGTGCTAGCCTTGGACACTCCAATAGAGGGCTTATCCATCCCGTGACTCCTAGACCACTGTGCCCCTAGGCCTGTCTATATAGGCAGAAGTAACACTACCCTGATGACTTAATATCTCTAATATTCCTTTGTCTGTCAGCAGTATCCTTGTCATGCATTTCCTTTTACTCTGGGTGAATATGAATAGAGGGTGTTCTGGGGCTGGACTGGCCGGATATGTGCGCTGGGTTGGTTCTCAGGAGATGGCTGTGTGTGTGTCCTGTATGTGGAACCCCGTTAAGGTTTGGCTCCTGTCTCTCTTTTACACTGGAAGCACTGCTTTGTTTCTTTTTGATCTGGGTCCATTGTGATCTCAGTGACTTTGTCGGTTCGTCAGTTCCACTGGCTTTGTGGTAGCCTATAGGGACAGACTGGGGCAGTGTTTGTGTGTGCTTGTTAGCCGTGAGAGAACGTGTGTTTACATCTCTGTAGTGACGCCTCAAGCACTGCATTAGACCGCTGCACCACTCGGGAGGCCCAACTAGCTACTCATTATGTGATCAAGATTAGCGATTCTACCTCTCGCTTTGCTCAAACACACTAACACTCAGTGCTGTGTGTGTATGCGTGCGCACTGTGCAAAGCCTTTATGACCCTTGACCTCCATATGGGGCTGTGTGAGTAAGGAGCTGTTGATGGACTGAGTTTATTGCGCCCACACACACACACTCTTATAGCCTGCGAACTAGTAAACATACATGAAGACATTCTCCCAGAGCTCTACTGCATGTTGTCTCACTGTCGTCAAACATAAATCGTTTATTGTTTCCAGGAAATCAGACCTGCTTGTTAGTTGAATGCCAAATACACACAGAGAAAGATGGTGAGGATAGTTACAGTACAAGGAAACAGAATGAGACTGGGTGATAAGAGTGGTATGTGGGTAGAAGAGGGACTCGTCTGGCTGATCATGAGCTGCCCACTGATTTTGTGATTAAGTGCCACAGTGTCTCAAAGTATTTGTCTCTATCCATTAGATGTGACACTCTTGGTGCATTTCCAATGAGGATTTACCCCAGTGTTTTATCCATGTCTCACTGGGCCATGGCTCCGGTGGACCTGCTCTAACTTGGGGCGGAAGCAAGGCCACTGGTACTTTTCAGCTCTCAGCCATTGTTAAGTAATTAACTGTCAACTTAAAGGAAAAACGCTCACACACTGAAATGTTATTTGAGTTTTAATGTATTTTTTTTTAGCGGCAGAGGTCAGAACAAACGGACAACACAAGTTTTTAGTGTCGCACTCCTGATGGAAACACAATAACACTAGAGCATACATTAACGTAAAACACTGTTGTAAGTCTTAATGGAAAACACCATCTGTCTGAGTATCTGTTCAGCAGGATCTGGCTGGATCAATGCCACTGGTTTGCATCACATTGATCATATTCCTCCATCCTCCCCTGGCAAATGTGTCCTATTACCCAGTCCTCCCCTGGCAAATGTGTCCTATTACCCAGTCCTCCCCTGGCAAATGTGTCCTATTACCCAGTCCTCCCCTGGCAAATGTGTCCTATTACCCAGTCCTCCCCTGGCAAATGTGTCCTATTACCCAGTCCTCCCCTGGCAAATGTGTCCTATTACCCAGTCCTCCCCTGGCAAATGTGTCCTATTACCCAGTCCTCCCCTGGCAAATGTGTCCTATTACCCAGTCCTCCTCTGGCAAATGTCACATCCCTATCATCCAGCTGTCTCCCGGGGAGAAGGCTGTTTGGCGTGTGTGTTTGTGGGTGAGCTGAGGCCTGTAACCCATCCCCATCTGCTGGGCCTGAACTGGGCATTCCTGCAAAGTTGCATGGAATAAAACGTGTGTGTGTGTGTGTGCGCACAGTATGCTGGTCAATTTAGTCAGGTTCAATTAAATCAACCCAACGATGTAGTGATTTTTCAGCTTGTCAAACTGCTGTGAATCTGTATTATGGCTGTAGTAAAGAGATGTTTGTGAGGCTGTCTGTGTTGTCTTTGGGGCCAGGTTTTGTTGACATCTGCTGGTGTTTTTGAAAGAGCGCACCTTGCTGTTTTTATTATCTCATTCTTGTCAGTGAGAGAGCGAGCTGCTCAGTTACAACTCCATGAGTTTCACTGTAACTGTGTGCTAATCAGCAGTAGCTGCTGCGTTGGCTGAATGGATTATGCACTGTACAACGCTGGTATCTGCTTATCTTTCTGGTGATTTGTCAACAACAAAATCAGCTGCTGCTCCGCTCATTCTGGGGCACAGGCAGAGCAATCGAGCTGTCATGGGGGAGCACTCTGCTTGTGCGTGGCTCTCCCATTTGGAGGGAGAGCCAATCAATGTTCCAATGTCCAGTAACATCGTAGTGATAACGTCACCTAAGTTTTGATGAAATGGCACATTGTCATGATGGTCTTTTTCCTACTACAAGGGAAACGGTAGCCTAATTCTGTCAGTAGTATGGGCATCTTTTCCAATCTAATAAAGTTTTGGTTCCAGCTTCTCCTTTTATGCAAAAAGGTTCTATTGAAGACCAATGTCCATCCATAGTGAAGCAGCTGTTAGCCTGTTGAGTGAGTCCATCCCCCTGGCCTGTATCCTCTTAGCTGCTGCTTAGGCCTCTCTGATAGAGGGAGGGGTTCAGATCAAACCTACATTTTATGTCACATGCTTCGTAAACAACAGGTGTGGACTAATGCAGAGAGAAAGAAAATGGAGAAATAATAGAAAAGTAAAACGTGTACTAATAGATACACTTATTAATCTCTCACACACTCGATCCCCTTCTGTGCCTCTCTATGGGGATAATGACAGCAAGCGCTGCATGCAAGACTTGGAGGACAGTGTAAAAGCATGTGTTAACTGTTGGCATGCGTTCCTCCTGGGCAGGGAGTGCGGGAGGGTAAAATGGTAATATGCCACTCTCCCTCAATTTCCACCCCTACCCTATTATGTTTCTCTTTGGTGCCCCTGTCTGTCTTTCCTTTAGAAAGTCCCTGTTACTCCACAAGGGCAGGGTGGTACGCCTCCTATCCTTGGCTGGCCTCCGGCCCTCTGTTGGCTTGGCCCTTAACCTCTCTGGGGTAGGTGGGACGCAATCGAAATAAGGCAATCGAACCAAAGGCTTCCGCATGCTTTGGTTCGGCTCACGCCTAGCCGCGAACGAGTGTGACTTGGAAAAAGTGTTGACTGACAAACACTTCATTGAAGAATGAATTTGATGAATGGACGTCGACTTCGACTCCGAAGTCTTCGACTTCCCTTGAGAAATAATTTGTGCACGAACAGCCAACGAAACCGTTGTCCAAGACCAAAATGTACAAAAATGTCGTCATAATATATGTTCTGGATGGGAAGCATGTGACTCCTTTAGGAGGGAATGAGCGGTGGCGACGTTTGTCACACAGGATGTTATTCATAGAGGTACAACGGAGGGGAATCCAGAGGGAACGCCAGGGGATCATCTTGTACAGAGGGAGATTTTGACAAGACTGAAACATCATGTTCATCATCCATTTGATTGCTGGTAGCAGGTTTCTAAAAGCAGTGAACTAGCGCAGCGTGGGGAGGCAGGCAGACTAGTAGTGAGTCTGTTTGTTTTGGAAGCCCCTAGCTGCTGACTAATGGCAGGATATGGAAAGATTAAAAACATCTCTCTCCTGCAGTCCGCCACAGGACCACGTGGCTGAAATGTGTTACATGAGATCAACAGTTAACGGTTAGCTAGCAGTGCAGTGGTGAAGATATAACAAGGGATGAACAACAATAAGCTAACCGCAAGTTACATGAGATGGATTTGAACCATGACGCTGTGGGAAATGGGTAGTGGGGCGGGTGTGGAGGGTAGGGTGTGTGTGCTGGAGAGGGGGCCACACAGAGTAGAGTAACACACTGCTGGCTAGTTGCTGGTTGAGGCACGCTGACGTTATGTTCCCCTGTTGAACATGCTCCACCTAATGCTCCTGTGGGTTGTTTCTGTGTGCATGAGGCCCGTTAGGTGGGTTTAGACACACACTTCCTATAGTGTTCCTGCTGAGGTGGGTCTATTTACCCAGTCAGCTGTCCAGGCTTGCCTTGCAGAACTCTCTACATCACTTCACCATGCTGTCCACCAACCTCCTGTATTAATCAGGTAGCCCACACAGACAGGGATAATGATAATGTTACTATACCGCTCTCTTGCCCTCAGCCTGACCCCCATGCTATAGGCTAAAGTGGAGTGTTTCGTATTTGCCACAGGCTATTGACCTTTTCGAGTGTTTTATTCTACAGGTCATCAGGGTCAGGATAGCCGTGTTCGTTTAAGTTGTCAATTCAGATTTTTTTTTAAACTAGCGTAAAAATTGCTCTAGTTCAAAGATTTTTCTCACTCACTTCGACTTTAAACGCATTGAGTGAGCGTTGTTGTAAACAAGCTTAGCTGTGGCTTAGCTGTGGACAAACCCTACAGGGATTGACCCTTGACCTCCATATGTTATGTAAAGTAATTATTTACACATTCTGTTTGCTGATAGTTAGTGATGCCTTAGTCAGTACGGACCAGGAGCTGACAACACCATTTCGCCATATAGGGAGGGGTATTTCTCTCGCTCTTTATTTCCATAGTTCTTTCTCTCTCATTAGTCATATGAAGGCTAGCCTCAGATAACATACCAACCCATTTGGTTGTGAAGATAAACTAGAACAGGTTATGGTGACAATGGCAAGTAACTACTCTGAGCACAATGGGACATTACGTAGACAAAATACTTTGTGTACATGTGACACTGCCCAGAATAACGATTGTTTACATGGCCATTATCAGATTATACCTGATATGATATTGACATCATTCTACAACGCTGCCTACGTACATCGCCCTGAATTCACCATGTAAGAATACTGTTAGATATTTCCTGGAAACATATCCAGGTCGCAATATTGGTCAATAATTGTTTGGCTTAGATTCAATGGTTTGTATTTAAGTTACAGGAAGGTATATGTCTTTCCATCAAAACATGATAAAGAAGCAATGTGCTAGTCAGGTCTACCTATTATTACCCATATAGGTTGGGTTACATGTCTGTTTCACCGCTGACCTACAGTAATGTCATTCATGATGCAGTTCCATATAGGAGTTACACCAGTATTTTATCCAAAAGGCCCAGAATTTTCTGTTTCCATCTAAGCGGGCCGACACCCAGTGTCTCACTGGGCCATGGCGGAACTGCTCTCACTTGGGCCAAAGCCAGGCCACGGGTACTTTTCAGCTTTCATTTACTTAACAATGGCTTAACAACTGAACACATTCTCACAAAACGGTTTGATTATTTACATTTTAGTCATTTAGCGGACACTCTTGTCCAGAGCAATTTACAGTAAGTAGCGAGTGGATACTTTTAAAATGTGTTTATTTTCCAGTACTGGACCCCCGTGGGAATCGAACCCACAACCCTGAAGTTGCAAGTGCCATGCTCTACCAACTGAGCCACACGAGACCGATTTTAAGGGGAAAGGGGGGTACAGGCAGTTAACCCACTGTTCCTAGGGCGTCATTGAAAATAGGAATTTGTTCTTAACTGACTTACCTCGTTAAATAAAGGTAAAATAAATAAAAAATGTATTCAACTGAAATGTGTTTTCCGCATTTAACCCAATTATGCAGAGGTTGTTGATTCTGCTCTTCACAAGTTCTCACACTGTCAGCCCTAGCTATAGAAACACAATTTCCTTAGTTTAACATAAGGGTGTACAGAGCAGCATGTTGTGATATGTTTGGACCTGCAGGGCCCATTAAGGTCCCTGATGGCACCGGAGTTCTTTGACACTAAATTGTGAACTTGTTGCCTTTGTTGAATTAATTTGTAATTGTATTGATGGGCCGTAACAGCTTGCAGCAGCCCCATCCTCCTAATGACATTAGCACCTCAATATGGGTTGTTTGTCAAGGCGGGTGAGTGATGGGGAGGGATGGGGGTAGGGGAGATGAGGGATTTACCAGTTCATGGTTAACAAAACAGGAATACTCTCATTGGTTAAATGGATTAGGCTAGTTATAGCTTTTCACTACACCCTAGTAGTAAGCATGTGGCCTCAGTTTTCCAAAATATGTTTTGCCAAATCGATAGTAATGATCTCATGTGCTTGCGTGTACAAGGCATCGTCCAGATGTGATATTAACTAAACATGGGTAATGTAATATACCATGTCTAACATAATTACTGTGTTAGGCCATGAAATAGTTTACCCGAACATGGCTGACACATGTTGGTAGTATGAGCAATGGTTGTGGAACCATAAAAGGAAACTACATTTTTTGTTGTTGATTTGAGCTACTTATGGAGCAAGAATGTCAACTTTTTAAAAATGTGTTTCTTATTAACAGTTAACAGCCTATAACATTGTTAATGTAAACTAAAATGTGACTATGCCCAGTCAGAATTCAATATTTAACAGGGCATAAAGTATGTTACAGTGACTCTGCAGTTGCGTAAGATCCACTACTGTTCACAATACACCACCAGCACCTTCCCTTCCGCCTAGTGAAAAAGTCATGTTCTCTCTCACTCTCTCTCTCTTTCCTTTGAAAAATGTAAAGGGCCCAAAAATACAACTAGCATAGTTGTGGACTGCGACGTGTGCTTGTTTCTCTTCAAGGTGGTCCAGCTGTGAAAGGAGAGACGGAAGATTGACTTGACAACAAGGATGACATTTCCAAAGAGGGATAGTAATCGGTGCGGGACATGATTGGAACATGGTTGTAGGATTGTGGCCTAGCTGGTAAACCAGGAGGACTATCAGAGTAAGAGGTTGATTGTGTGTGATATAAAAGTTAATGGGGACGTTTCTGGTTAACAGTACAAGCTAAGCTGTACTGGGCTGGCCGCTTTACGCATCCACCATAGTTCTAGGAACCAGGCTAGAAAGGAAAATGTGGAGAGAAAAATATCCAAGTTAGCACAGTATGGGTCAGGTTAGCCTTATAGTATGAATCTGCCATTTTATGATGTCATCCTCTATGTTGGTGCCCTGGCGCTGTGGGCAAGCATAAGAATCTGTTAATCATTCATAGACCTTTCTGCCAGTTGGATCTGCTATCATGTGATGCTTTGAGTGCTTAAAGTTGCACTATGCAGAAATCACTCCGCCATTTCCTGGTTGCTAAAACTCGAATAGTTTGCATAATTTCAGTTTGTGACAAAATCAGATAGCATAGTGTAGAGAATCATTGTACCATCTAAACCACAGTGAAATATTTTCCATAGCCAAAAATGTTGTTTCAGCTGTTTGAAGCTGGTATTCAAAACTGAAACTAAAAGACGAAAAAATTAAACTTAAGAACGGGAAGCATAGAAATGTCATACACAGAACAGATGTACTGCTTCTGCTTTTTAGACTTGCTTTCAAGTAGAATGATCGATCTATAACTCACATTTCTATATGAATTTGGTCGGGTGGGTCCAAAAGTTACGTATTTCAACTTTAAAGTGTGTTACATAAAGTCACCATCGCTGGCTAATGCTTTGGCATGATGCTCAGTTTCAAAACACAGATTGAAATAGAACACTCATTCTCATCTCCACCCATTTTAACTAGTTACTGAAATTAATCTGGACACCATATTTGAAGTTGAAACAAAGATTTGCGATGTCATGTGTGTTTCTATAAGTCTGTGGAGTGTAGCTAGCAAGGCCTGCTCAACTAGTCCAGCTCTGAGCCACATTTGAAAGATTACTGAGATGGAATCCAGACCCCGGCTGTGTTTTTAGAACGTGTGGGTGTGGGGAGCAGCATATTTTGGGACATACAGCTTGGTTGTCGATTCCCAAGTGACTACTCTTACCCATCCATGCATGACGTACTAGGCAAAGAATCAAATGGCCTGGCTTTTGTTTTTAGTAGTATTTTTATAGTTGTCTAGACTTTTCACTGAGGTGAAATGGTGCTCAAAGTTAACTGCCCAGCTTTGTCGCCCCTGGCCTGCAACGAAGGGGCTACAAATAGGCAATCGGTTTGGAATGTTTTGAGCTTGATGTGGAATGTCTGTGGCTTCGTATAGCTTGCATGATTTATGTAAACTCATATTGAAAGGATGTAATTGAAGATGACAGTGCTGCCTGGAGTCTTCTCCTCTCCTTTTGTCATGCATGTGATAATGGGACCAAGTGGTAATACTGTTGCGATAAGACACTGCCCCCGAACACACACGGGGGCCCTTATGGGCCATTTCTTATAAGGACACAATGTGTGAGGTTTGGCCCTTTTGATATTTGAAGAGAACCGACTGATCTTTTATCCAGAGTATGAATATCTTCTAATGATGAATCACATCAAACGCATTCCATTGCCTCTAGTTTAGCAGTCCTATTGTGGTCATTCTATTCTACCTCTTATTCCACTCTGAGCTCAACAGGTAGGGACTGAGACATGGGATGTATCCCATATGACACCCTATTCCCTTTATAGTACTCTGATTTTGACCAGAACCCATAAGGGATAGGATTCCATTTGGGACTGAGATGGTTCTATGGCAGGCAGCCATGAGTAAAAGGTGATGTCACCCTGGAGGGGATAAGGGCCACTATTTGAGGCTTACGGGCAGGAAGTTAGCTAGCTGGGCAGCCAAGCAGTACTTGGCCTAAGGTCGCCATGGGCAGAGAACTAGTTAAGGGCAGGGAGAGACACATGGAGTCTTGACTGAAGTCCAGGACAGGGCCCTCTCTGTTGTCAATCCATGTTGCCAAGTCTCCCTAGTTGGCTGCTTCCTTCTGGCCTGGTAAACATGGGCATGGGCACTCTGTGTAGGCTATTACCAGGTAGTAAACTTAACTGCTGTTGTTGAAAGTGACATATTATCCATTGGGAGTAATTTCTTGCTTTTTCAGCCTTATTGAAAATGTCAACCTATTAAATCTTACACTACGATTGGCAAGCAACGTGTTGTTGTATTAAAGTGTTATGATTATATAAGTGGGTTGTCCTTTGCCTGGAGTGGTACACTACACAGCCACGGTCATATGCCTGCACATTAAATGAGACCGAGACGCTGACAGGCTGGCACGTAGAGGAGAAGCAGACTGGCTGGAGGATTGCGTTCTCATGCATAGTGAGTTGTGTAGTAATGTGTCCGGCTAATAATAATAATAGTTAATGATGGATCACCCTGCAGTAATGTAAGCTAGGCCTACTTAAGAGACTCTTAGCCACAATAGCACAATGTGAGGTTTCACAATTGTGTCCCTTGAAAGCTGTGATGACCAAGCTAATTCGTTTGGTTGTTTTGAAACAGTTTGCGCTTTCATAATGGCTAAAGTGTTTCAGTTGTTGGTGAAGACTTAATAGTTTGTATTAAGTTTCTACTTTTGCAAACCTCTTGTGCAGTCATTCATGCTCAGTTTTTGTCTCCTTGCTCATATAGTTTTCATTGTGTTTGTCTAAATGGAAATTCTTTCTTAAGTGGACAAAACCTCTACACACTGAGTCCTAATGACTGAGGAACGATTATTGAATAAAAAGGTTAATCCACAGTAGGCAGACAAGAATATAATTGAATTGTCCTTAGGGATGTTCTGTCCTTTTGAAAGGCGAAGAACTGGGTTAACACAGCTATCAAACACCTGTCTGTTCTCTCTGCTGCTACAGTTGCCTTTTCAGTTGAATCGGCCCTTATTGTCTTAGATGTAAAAGTTTGACGGAGACATTGTTTTGGAATATTGTACCAGAGACCCTTCATCCAGAGGTATGAACACACGAGACCAGAGTAGGCCTGTGAAGTGTGTGTGTGTGCATGCATGCGCTCTGGTTTGAAAACACAAGAGAATGCTTGGATGGCGCCTAGCAGCCACAATTTGAAACTGTTGACGTCACCTAGGCCTACTCATTTGCCTACTAGGCCCTATTGCAGGCTGCTGCCCTACTTGAGGGAAAAGACGAAAAGCCACCAACTTTGCTGATCTGTCCACTCACACCATTATCAAATCAAATCAATTTTTATTTGTCACATACACATGGTTAGCAGATGTTAATGCGAGTGTAGCGAAATGCTTGTGCTTCTAGTTCCGACAATGCAGTAATAACCAACAAGTAATCTAACCTAACAATTCCACAACTACTACCTTATACACACAAGTGTAAGGGATAAAGAATATGTACATAAAGATATATAAATGAGTGATGGTACAGAACGGCATAGGCAAGATGCAGTAGATGGTATAGAGTACAGTATATACATATGAGATGAGTAATGTAGGGTATGTAAACATAAAGTGGCATAGTTTAAAGTGGCTAGTGATACATGTATTACATAAAGATGGCAAGATGTAGTAGATGATATAGAGTACAGTATATACATATACATATGAGATGAGTAATGTAGGGTATGTAAACATTATATTAAGTGGCATTGTTTCAAGTGGCTAGTGGTACATTTTTACATAATTTCCATCAATTCCCATTATTAAAGTGGCTGGAGTTGAGTCAGTATGTTGGCAGCGGCCACTAAATGTTAGTGGTGGCTGTTTAACAGTCTGATGGCCTTGAGATAGAAGCTGTTTTTCAGTCTCTCGGTCCCTGCTTTGATGCACCTGTACTGACCTCGCCTTCTGGATGATAGCGGGGTGAACAGGCAGTGGCTTGGGTGGTTGTTGTCCTTGATGATCTTTATGGCCTTCCTATGACATCGGGTGGTGTAGGTGTCCTGGAGGGCAGGTAGTTTGCCCCCGGTGAAGTGTTGTGCAGACCTCACTACCCTCTGGAGAGCCTTACGGTTGTGGGCGGAGCAGTTGCCGTACCAGGCGGTGATACAGCCCGACAGGATGCTCTCGATTGTGCATCTGTAGAAGTTTGTGAGTGCTTTTGGTGACAAGCCAAATTTCTTCAGCCTCCTGAGGTTGAAGAGGCGCTGCTGCGCCTTCTTCACAACGCTGTCTGTGTGGGTGGACCAATTCAGTTTGTCCGTGATGTGTACACCGAGGAACTTAAAACTTTCCACCTTCTCCACTACTGTCCCGTCGATGTGGATAGGGGGGTGCTCCCTCTGCTGTTTCCTGAAGTCCACAATCATCTCCTTTTGTTTTGTTGACGTTGAGTGTGAGGTTATTTTCCTGACACCACACTCCGAGGGCCCTCACTTCCTCCCTGTAGGCCGTCTCGTCGTTGTTGGTAATCAAGCCTACCACTGTAGTGTCGTCCGCAAACTTGATGATTGACTTGGAGGCGTGCATGGCCACGCAGTCGTGGGTGAACAGGGAGTACAGGAGAGGGCTCAGAACGCACCCTTGTGTCAGTGGCACTGTATTGTCCTCAAAGCGAGCAAAAAAGTTATTTAGTCTGTCTGGGAGCAAGACATCCTGGTCCGCGACAGGGCTGGTTTTCTTTTTGTAATCCGTGATTGACTGTAGACCCTGCCACATACCTCTTGTGTCTGAGCTGTTGAGTTGCGACTCTACTTTGTCTCTATACTGGGACTTAGCTTGTTTGATTGACTTGCGGAGAGAATAGCTACACTGTTTGTATTCGGTCATGTTTCCGGTCACCTTGCCCTGGTTAAAAGCAGTGGTTTGCGCTTTCAGTTTCACGCGAATGCTGCCATCAATCCACGGTTTCTGGTTTGGGAATGTTTTAATCGTTGCTGTGGGTACGACATCATCAATGCACTTTCTAATGAACTCGCTCACCGAATCAGCGTATTCATCAATGTTGTTGTTGGACGCAATGCGGAACATATCCCAATCCACGTGATCGAAACAGTCTTGAAGCGTGGAATCAGATTGGTCGGACCAGCGTTGAACAGACCTGAGCGAGGGAGCTTGCTGTTTTAGTTTCTGTTTGTAGGCTGGAAGCAACAAAAGGGAGTTGTGGTCAGCTTTTCCGAAAGGAGGGCGGGGGAGGGCCTTATATGCGTCGCGGAAGTTAGTATAACAATGATCCAAGGTTTTACTAGCCCTGGTAGCACAATCGATATGCTGATAGAATTTAGGGAGTTTTGTTTTCAGATTAGCCTTGTTAAAATCCCCAGCTACGATGAATGCAGCCTCAGGGTGTGTGGTTTCCAGTTTACAAAGAGTCAGATAAAGTTCGTTCAGGGCCATCGATGTGTGCTTGGGGTGGAATATATACGGCTGTGATTATAATCGAAGAGAATTCCCTTGGTAGATAATGCGGTCGACATTTGATTGTGAGGAATTCTAGATCAGGTGAACAGAATGACTTGAGTTCCTGTATGTTGTTATGATCACACCACGTCTCGTTAATCATAAGGCATACACCCCCGCCCCTCTTCTTACCAGAAAGATGTTTGTTTCTGTCGGCGCGATGCGTGAAGAAACCAGCTGGCTGCACCGACTCCTCCGTTAGCGTCTCTCGAGTGAGCCATGTTTCCGTGAAGCAAAGATGAGATGGTGTCACCATTGACCCAGCAATGAAACACTAAGACAGATTGGCCTGGGTAAGCAGATACTCCTCACCAGGTTCTGAAACGGCCCATATTGTCTGGCTTATTGAGTGATAGATCATAGTGCTGCCAGGTTGCAGATCAAAGTATCTGCTGTGAAATCCAGAGCACTTAAGCAGTACATCATCTCCCAATGGCAGTGCTGTAGGCTTATCAGGGTCCCTGACTCTAATCAAAAGTTCTGAACACAGTGATCAGTCACACCATGCTTTCAGTAATGCAAGTCACTGGTGACCATATGGACGATGTGGCGGTGGGAGTAAGCTTTAAACAACCTCTTAAAGGTGTCTGAACTGAGAGACCCACACAGAGGGAGAGAAAAAGCCAAGACTGAGTTGATCTGCCAGTGACAGAAGGGTGCGAGCAGAACAATAGTCAGTCAGTGACCGTCTGATCTGTTGCTCTAAATTAATCCAAGCTGCTGAAGAAATTATGTTCCTCTCCATTCCTTTTTCCATCCTGTCTTTATCCCTGGCAGCTGGAGCCACTGGGCTCTCAGTATCCTGTGACCGTAGGGTTATGTAACAAAGGGAGGCATGCAGGGGCACAAATGGGAACTGCAGCAGTGGAGCAGAGTACTGTTTTGGCAGCGCGGACTTCAGACGACAGACAGCCGCCTCCTAAAAATTGAAAAGCCAAACTGATTAATATTCCGGCTGCCACTTTTAAACAATATTTCAACATTTTATGGGAGCTTGGAAGTGCCATTTTAAGAAATAAAGTATTGGCATGAATACCAATGTATTACAATCAATGACTTGTGTGTTTCCCCTTTTTTTTTTTTTTTTACTTGGAAGGTTAACGAGTTTCAGTTAAGTGAGAAAGAAATGAACCACTCAACTGGAGGTTTTATTTCAAAGCCCCAGCCTGTCAACAAAAGTTTCCACATTTGAGGCACAGCAGCATAGATTAAGAAAGTTGTCTTGATTCTGTGCCTCAGATGCAATCAGCAGCTATTGGAAATAGTTGCTGTTTACTGTAATTTCCAGTTGTTTGCTTCCAGTCCAAAGGAATAAAATGACAAAGCCACTCTGTGTTAAGTTGTAGTTAGTTTCCATGTTCCCTGCCAACTTTGAGGATCAGAGTTGGTTTGCATAGGTCTTGCAATGTGGTTTTAATGTGTCCTCTCTTCTGTTATTCCCTTAGGTTGATTTGTGGATTATCTGCACCAGACCTCAACATAGCTGTTTGACGGACCACAATGGCTGTGTACTCCAGACACCTGGATCTCTCCTTGCCTTGACAATACAGTTTACAATTAAACGTGAGAAAGACAAACATCTCATAATACTTAGCACCAACCAGGAGTTTCTTTGTTGAACTGTTTCTGTTCTTGTTGAGTATTATATCACTGAGCGACTTCATCAGACATCACCATGCCTATCCTCAAGCAGCTAACCTCGAACCAGTCTAAGCGTCGCTCCCGAGCCGATCTGACTGCAGAGATGATCAGTGCCCCTCTCGGGGACTTCAGACACACCATGCATGTAGGTCGTGGCGGCGATGCCTTTGGGGACACCTCATTCCTGAGTACCCGGTCTGGGGAGCCCCCTAAAGAACCAGCTCCAGAGGTGCAGCAGATCTCCCCTGGACCTGTCCCCAAACCAGGCCTGCTGTCCCGAACCTTCAGGAGCAGTAAGCGCTCCCAGTCGGTGAACCGTGGCGAGAATGCGTTGGAACCCCCTGGTGGCTCGCCAAACTTTGTGAAAAACGCCATCTCACTGCCCTACCTCAACGACGATGATGCGGGCAGGATGGGCGGTGGTCCCCGGATGCCCAAGAGCGTCTCCTCCAGCCCTCTGAAGAAGCTGCCCGAGGTCGAAGGAATCAGAAAACCG
Source organism: Salvelinus namaycush (assembly GCF_016432855.1). NCBI lineage: Eukaryota > Metazoa > Chordata > Actinopteri > Salmoniformes > Salmonidae > Salvelinus > Salvelinus namaycush. Next base: position 14,760,938 of record NC_052341.1, read on the forward strand.
GTCAACGGTGCCGCGGCCATGGACCTGGAGTTCGATGAGCGGAACTTCGGAGAACTGACTGACCTGCCACCGTCCCATCTTCGAGGTGGTGGGATGAAGCATGCGGAGTCCATTATGTCGTTCCACATCGACCTGGGTCCCTCTATGCTGGGAGACATCCTCAGCGTCATGGAGAAGAAGGGCTGGGAGGAGGACGACCTGGGATACGAGGAGGGGAAGGGCAGCGAGGGCCGTGGGTCACCCCCCCTCAGTCCTCCCACCACGGAGGACAATGTTGAGGACCAGGTGGATCTACAGCCGCCAGTCAGGCCCCCACGCAGCACCTATCCCCAGCAGAAAATCATGGCAGACCCCCCCAACACCCCTCCCAGGAACTACCACAGCCACCTGGACAGCTGCTCTTTTTCCTCCTCCGGCTCCGCCGCTCTTGAGGAGAAACCACTCCACCACATGCAGGAGGGGGACACGGACAGCGCCAAGTACAGCTCTCCGGGGGTTGGGGGGGAGGATGACAAAGACTTCTCCTTCATGGACGAGGACGAAGATGAAATCAGGGTGTGAAACAAAACAGGGCTGTAACACCACCGACACAGAACGTGATTTATAAAGACACCAGAACATGGTTTGCGAGGACACGGCTGGAGATGCGTATTCTTCATGAGTTTTGAAGCTAGTACAAGCCTGGGAGGGAAGGGTTGGTGCACCTACATTTTTACATATGGATCTATCCAGAGAATCTCTATGTGCACACCTTATTCTGCTATACTTCCTGTATTAGGATTCAATCACTCACCATCTGTTACTGAGCCTTATTCACTCCAGTGTGTGTGTGTGTGTGTGTTCTACAGTTCACGGAAAACAAAATGCCTGTCCTATGAGTCCTTTTACTCTAGCCATTACAGAATTCCACACACACACACACACACACACACACACACACACACTAGTTATTGGTTTGAGGGTTTCCTTTTGTAGAAATACGATCTGTCATTATGATTATCTAATCCCACAGTTCCAATATGTCATCAGTGTGTTTATGCTTTAAGGGGGCACATCTCAAGGATCTCAACCCTCATATCCACTTATATCCAACATGAACATATCCCACCCACACCCCCATTGTCTTTTCATCCAGAGGATTTCCCTTCCCTAACATTCCTTATAGCGCATTAATAAGGAAGGGAAAGCCAACCACCAACCAGCGGTCTTCACACTGTCACATTTTTTAAAAGTGGAAGTATGGAGGTTGACCGAGGTCACTTTTGATCAAACGGCAGTCCTCCTCGAGGGAGGTGTGATGCGTTAGGTGGAGGCCGGGTCATATGATGTAATGGGATGAACGGTATGTTTCTCACACAGCTTTGGAGGAAGGAAGAGGGGAAAAAGAAATGAAGAAGAGAAAAGTATCCCAGGGTTTAGCTAGCGTAGCCGCATAGCCTTGGGGCCTTGAATTAATTGTGTGTGTTGAGTGAAGTGAGAATCGTGAGATGCAGTTAAAATATTGGTTTGTTAATGTTCAGAAGTTTAAGTTTTTTTTTTCTACGTTTATACATTGTATGCACATACATACATAATTGGTCTTCTACATCATTGGTTTGTCTTCTAGCAGGTTCTAAATCAATGTCACAACTTGGTGGTTCATTATTCTAACCATTAGTCAGCTTTAGTGTCAACTGTTCACTTACAATGGACCAGTTTTCTAAACATGCTCTATACATGCCCAACACACTCTGATGTCATAAATGAGCCAACAGTTTCATTTGTTAGTAACTACTTATTGGATGTGCCCTGTTTTAAGTCACCATTTTGATTAAAGGGAGCTTTGTTAAAGTTAGGGTGGATTTTGGAGATTTTAGTTCATCCAAGCCTAAGGTACTATCCAACCCAGTGAGACAATTTAGGCCTTAGCTTTGGAGTTGTTTGTTAGGCCATGAGTCCATGACACTTTGTTAGCTCAGATCAATGGACTCAGTAGAAACATAGAAACACACACAACAACACTGATCTCAGTCATATTTCCCCTGCTAGCACTGCCAAGGTATAGCAAGATGGCTCACTCCCTAAAACACTACTGTACATAAAGAATCACTTTTTTTTTAGTTTTCATGTACATTTTTCTCTCTTTTTTTTGGCTTTACTTATTATTAAGGACAAATGTCAATTTTGCTAAGAAAATTTGCCCTTTTTGTTGCCGCTTTCGTGTCCAGTAGCACTTTTATTGTACATATGTTTTAGAAACCGATTTTAAAAGACAATTTACAGTAGCAGAGAAAGTGGTTGTGAACAAGTGGTGACTGTACAATAGTAGACTGTCATGTCTACAGATGTAGGATCTTAATTTGAGCCAGTTTGCTACAAATAATCCTGCAGCAACAGGAAATGTGAGTTATTATGTGGATTATAATTCATCTACATTTTTGTAGGGGTTGATACATTTTTCATAAGGGGAAATCAGGTCTGAAACTTCAGAAGCCTTTAAACCTTGAATACACTACACGTTTTACATTTCTTGCATTGCAGGAAAGTTCTGCAACAGGGTGATCTAATTAAGATACTATATCTGTATGTGGTCATCTCTTTCCCCACACACACCACAGGCTTGTAGGATCAGCAGGTTAGGAGCAAGAGGAGAAACGTCTGAAGGGAGGAGGATATAAGTAATAAGAGAACACTAGTGATAAGTGACTGTTACCCGCCTTTCTCCATTGCGCCATGCAGGCCTGGGCTACCGTAGGAGAAGATTGAATCAACACCATCTGGCTTCCCTCCACCCTCTCATTCATAAACATATTTGGCTTATTGGTCGGTAACTGACCCAACGACTCATCCATTCATGAGTCACATGTCTGGGAAAGGAAAGGACAGGTGCACCTGTTTAGTGTCTCCTACAGCTGTGTGCCAAATGGCACCCTATTCCCTATATAGAGCACTACTTTTGACCAAGGGCCATGTAGCAAATAGGGTGTCTTTTGAGATGCATGCAGTGTGACTAGGTTCCCCCCTCACTCACATTCATTAATTTGGTCAGATTATGATCTCATATGTTATGGTAAAGCAGGAAGTACCTGCTCAATCCTTCCTGGATCCCTGAGTAATCTATTGCCTTTATGCCTGTGAAAGGAAATTATATTTGTGACACTGGGGGAGCACTGTTTTTGTTTCCTGTTATGGTGTTGGTTGGGCGAGTGAGGGGTGGGGCACATTATCCTATGGTGTTGAAGTGAGGGGAGGGACAATTCCAGGATGTGACATCACTCAGCCATGCGTTCATGCTATGTATGTCAGTTTCATGTGTACATGTATGTATTAAAGAGATCAGTCGAGTACATTGATTAAAATGACCAGGTGTAAATGTGCCAAGTATGTAATAGTCATCCTTTTTACATTTTTGATGTTTCTTGATTTTTGAATGACACATTTACAGGCTACAGCACTATAGGCTACTTACAATAAGTCTCAGGCCTCTCGCACTGTTCATTTGTAAATGGGTCAAATTTGGGATTGCTTTGTTATTTGAAACTCCGTTGCTTGTTCCATTTGTTGTAGAATTTGTCCATGGAAAGTGGGTTGAGCTGCTGTAATCCCTTACCTGTTCTTACCCAATATGGGGATATTTTCATCTATCAAAACACTCCTTCCTATTCACCACCATTTTATTTGCTGCTGAAGAGAAGTAGATAAATACTAATTGTATCGTATATGAAAAATGGTAACTATTGCTATGTTTCGTTATAGGCATTATGGCATAGTGACGCTAATGTAAGAGCCATCAGAAGGTAAAGTGGCTTTCAACTGCAAGCGGATTTCAGTGCCCTGGTCTAATGCCTGGGGTAAAAAGGGGAAAGGATTGTTCTTTTTCAGTCTCAGCTGTAGAATGTTACATAGTTTTTATGCCAAGTATGAGCTATTTTCTTCTACTTTCTCTCGTTCTACTGTATATTAATATATTTACCTCCCTCACTCTTCCTCTTCTGAAATAACAGCTATATTTTTAAATAAAAAGGGAAAGCTGGTCATCTTTACCAGGAGCAGTGTTGTGGCTTATTTCACATTCTATGTTGTCTGTCACTATAGGAGCTTTTTCAGTGGGAAAATACTTGATTCAGTTCACGTTTTATTTACCAAATTTAAGACGATTTACACGCATAAGGAGCCTGAGGCGACTTGTTAGACACTGGTATTCACACAAAGCAGTGTTAGAGATGCTCCTCTCCAAAAATTCCACACAGTTAAGCATAGAGAGACAGCCAATCTGTTTTTTTTCCCCAAGTTAATGTCACGTGTACATGTACAATGAAATTTCTTGCAAGCTCTAAAACCCAACAATGCAGTAATCAATAACCTAATACTAAAAATAACAGTGCATTTGGAAAATATTCAGTATCCTTGACTTTTCACACATTTTGTTACGTTATAGCCTTATTTTAAAATGGATTAAATAGCTTTTTTCCCCCTCAATCTATATACAATACCCTATATACAATACCCCATAATGACCAAGCAAAAACAGGTTTTTAGATTTTTTTTGCCAGCTACAAACTTGGCACACCTGTATTTTGGGAGTTTCTCCCATTCTTCTCCGAAGATCCTCTCAAGCTCTCAGATTGGATGGGGAGCGTCGCTGCACAGCTATTTTCAGGTCTCCAAAGGTTTTCGATCGCGTTCAAGTACAGGCTCTTGCTGGGTCACTCAAGGACATTGAGACTTGTCACAAAACCACTCCACCACTGTCTTGGCTGTGTGCTTAGGGTTGTTGTCCTGTTGGAAGGTGAACCTTCACCTGTGCTCTGGAGCAGGTTTTCTTCAAGGATCTCTCTGTACTTTGCGCCGTTCATCTTTCCCTCGATCCTGACTAGTCTCCCAGTCCTTGCCGCTGAAAAATAACCCCACAGCAGGATGCTGCCACCACCATGCTTCACCGTAGGGATGGTGCTAGATTTCCTCCAGATGTGACGTTTGGCATTCAGACCAAAGAGTTCAATCTTGGTTTCCCATCGTCAGAGTCCTTTATATTATTTTTGGCAAACTCCAAAGGCTGTCATGCCTTTTACTGAGGAGTGGCTTCCATCTGGCCACTACCATAAAGGTCTGATTGGTGGAGTGCTGCAGAGATGGTTGTCCTTCTGGAAGGTTCTCCCATCTCCACAGAGGAACTCTGGAGCTCTGTCAGAGTGACCATCGGCTTCTTGGTCACATCCCTGACCAAGGCCCTTCTCCCCCGATTGCTCAGTTTGGCCGGGCGGCCAGCTCTAGGAAGAGTTGGTGGTTCAAAACTTGTTAACATTTAAGAATGATGGAGGCCAGTGTGTTCTTGAGGACCTGCAATGCTGCAGAAATGTTTTGGTACCTCTCTCCAGATCTGTGCCTCGACACAGTCCTGTCTCGGAGCGCTATGGACAATTCCTTCGACTTCATGGCTTGGTTTTTGTTCTGACATGCACTGTCAACTGTGGGACCTTATATAGACAGACAGGTGTGTGCCTTTCCAAATCATGTCCAATCAATTGCATTTACCACTGGTGGACTCCAATCAAGTTGTAGAAACATCTCAAGGATGATCAATAGAAACAGGATGCACCTGAGCTCAATTTCGAGTCTCATCGCAAAGGGTCTTTCTAAAAACCTGTTTTTACTTTGTCATTATGGGGTATTGTGTGTAGATTGCTTAGATTTTTTAAAATCCTTTCAGAATAAGGCTGTAATGTAACAAAATGTGGAAAAAGAGAAGGGGCCTGAATACTTTCCAAATGCACTGTAAGGTAGAAAAAGAACATAAGAAAAAATAACAAGAGAAAGTAAGCATACTATATACAGGGTCAGTCAGTTCCAGTACCATATTTACAATGTGCAGGAATACTGGAGTGATAGAGGTAGATACAGTATGTATAGGTGTAAGGTGACTAGGCATCGGAATATATGATAAATAGAGTAGCAGTGGCGTGTATGTGAGTGCGTTTGTGTAGAGTCCGTATAAATGTGCAGTTGAAGTTGGAAGTTTACATACACCTTAGCCAAATACATTTAAATATAGTTTTTCACAATTCCTGACATTTAATCAGAGTAAAAATTCCCTGTCTTTGTTCAGTTAGGATCACCAATTTATTTTAACAATGTGAAATGTCAGAATAATAGTAGAGAGAATTATTTATTTCAGCTTTTATTTCTTTCATCACATTCCCAGTGGGTCAGAAGTTTACATACACTCTTAGTATTTGGTAGCATTGCCTTTAATTGTTTAACTTGGGTCAAACGTTTCAGGTAGCCTTCCACAATAAGTTGGGTGGAATTTGGCCCGTTCCTCCTGACAGAGCTGGTGTAACTGAGTCAGGTTTGTAGGCCTCCTTGCTCGCACACGTATTTTCAGTTCTGCCCACAAGTTTTCTATAGGGTTGAGGTCAGGGCTTTGTGATGGCCACTCCAATACCTTGACTTTGTTGTCCTTAAGCCATTTTGCCACAACTTTGGAAGTATGCTTGAGGTCATTGTCCATTGGAAGACCCATTTGCGATCAAGCTTTAACTTCCTGACTGATGTCTTGAGATGTTGCTTCAATATATCCACATAATTTTCCTCCCTCATGATGCCATCTATTTTGTGAAGTGCACCAGTCCCTCCTGCAGCAAAGCACCCCCACAACATGATGCTGCCACCCCCCTGCTTCACGGTTGGGATGGTGTTCTTTCGGCTTGCAAGCCTCACCCTTTTTTCTCCTAACATAATGATGGTCATTATGGCTAAACAGTTATTTTTTTGTTGCATCAGACCAGAGGACATTTCTCCAAAATGTACAATCTTTGTCCCCATGTGCAGTTGCAAACCGTAGTCTGGCTTTTTTTATGGCAGTTTTGGAGCAGTGGCTTCTTCCTTGTTGACCGGCCTTTCAGGTTATGACGATATAGGATTAATTTGACTGTGGATATAGATACTTTTGTACCTGTTTCCTCCAGCATCTTCACAAGGTCCTTTGCTGTTGTTCTGGGATTGATTTGCACCTTTCGCACCAGAGTATGTTCATCTCTAGGAGACAGAACGCGTCTCCTTCCTGAGCGGTATGACGGCTGCGTGGTACCATGGTATTTATACCTGCCACATTGTTTTGTATTGTTTGTACAGATGAACGTGGTACCTTCAGGTGTTTGGAAATTGCTGCCAAGGATGAACCAGAGGTCTACAGAGGTCTGAGATCTTGGCTGATTTATTTTGATTTTCCCATGATGTCAAGCAAAGAGGCACTGAGTTTGAAGGTAGGTCTTGAAATACATCCACAGGTACACCTCCAATTGACTCAAATGATGTCAATTAGCCTATCAGAAGCTTCTAAAGCCATGACATAATTTTCTGGAAATTTCCAAGCTGTTTAAAGGCACAGTCAACTTAGTGTATGTAAACTTCTGACCCACTGGAATTGTGATACAGTGAATTATAAGTGAAATAATCTGTCCTTAAACAATTGTTGGAAAAATTACTTGTGTCATGCACAAAGTAGATGTCCTAACCGACTTGCCAAAACTATAGTTTGTTAACAAGAAATTTGTGGAGTGGTTGAAAAACGAGTTTTAATGACTCCAACCTCAGTGTATGTAAACTTCCGACTTCAACTGTTTAGGCATATTATGTGTGTTTGAGAAAATTATGAAGTGAGTGTTTGTGTATTTGTAGCAGCTGCTCTTCCTGGAGTCCAGCAAAATTAAGGCATATATACATATTCAAAACAGATTTCACAACACACCAAGTGTGTGCCCTCTGGCCCCTACTCCACTACCACATATCAACAACACAAAATCCATGTGTACGTGTGTGTGTATACTGCGTTTTATCGTGTGTGTATGCATGTGTCTGTTCCTGTGTTTGTGTTGCTTCACAGTCCCCGCTGTAACATAAGGTGTATTTTTATCTGTTATTTAAATAATTTTACTGCTTCCATGAGTTACTTGATGTGGAATAAAGTTACATCTAGTCATAGCTCTATGTAGTACTGTACGCCTCCCGTAGTCTGTTCTGGGCTTGGGGACTGTGAAGTGACGTCTTGTAGGGTATGCATGGGTGTTTTGGCTGTGTGCCAGTAGTTAAAACAGACAGCTCGGTGCATTCAACATATCAATCAATGCCTCTCACAAGTACAAGTACTGTAGTGATGAAGTCAATCTCTCCTCTACTTTGCACCAGGAGAGATTGACATGCATACATGATGTACTGGGTTGTCAGCACCACCCTCTATAGCCTACCCTCACCACCTGGGGTCGGCCCGTCAGGAAGTCAAGGATCCAGTTGCAGAGGGAGGTGTTCAGTCCCAGGGTCCTAAGCTTAGTGGCGAGTTTGGAGAATACAACGGTGTTGAACTCTGAGCTGTAGTCAATGAAAAGCATTCTCACATAGATATTCCTCTTGACTAGATGGGTGAGGGCAGTGTGGAGCACAGTTGAGATTGCGTTGTCAATGGATCTGTGTGCAAACTGGAGTGGGTCTGGGATGATGGAGTTGATGTGTGCCATAACCAGCCTCTCAAAGCACTTCATGATTACAGATGTGAGTGCTACAGGGCAGTAGTCATTGTGGCATGACGCCTTAGAGTTATTGGGTAAAGGAATGATGGTGGTCATTTTAAAACGTGGGGATTACAGACTGGGACAAGGAGAGGTTGAAAATGACCGTGAATATGTCTGCTAGATGTTTTGCACATACTCTGAGAAGGCCCCCTGGAATACCGTCAGGCCCTGCGGGTGATGACCTGATTAAAGACCTTACTCATGTTGGCCTAGGAGAGCGAGATCATCCAGTCCTCTGGGTCGGTGACGGCCCTCACACCCGGCATGATGTTGATATTGTCAGAGCGTGCATAAAATGCATTAAGTTCGTCTGGTAGAGAGATATCGTTGAGAAGATCACGACTGGGTATTCCTTTGTAATCCATAATAGACTGCAGCCCCTGCTGCATGCGGCGGGCGTCGGAGCCTGCGTAATATGATTCCACCTTTAATCCTATATTGTTCTTTGGCTCGTTAGATGGCACTGTTTTCTTACCAAATCAACCTCATACTGTACAATGCACTTCATACCAATACAGCTATTCTAGCTTGTCTATGCTTACAGGATGTCATTATTAATGATCTGTATAGTTGTTAGTTTAAAGAATAAGTCTAATGTATTGTGTTGGCTTTGTCAGACAGATACAGTAGGGTACAGATCATTAATTCCAGAGAATTGTCAAGCTTACTTTTCCTTGCTGACAATGAAAAATACGAGGCACCGACACAGTCCGATTGGGATTGGGTTCATAAGCATTGTACTTTCTATATTTAGCAACTCTGATTTAGGGCTACATGTCATCCATTAGGCTGAATGGAGGGCACAGAATAAGTGTGACAAAAGGCCTACATGAAGCCTGTTGCATAAATCACAAGTTTCTGCTTTTGGATCATAGCAATGGACTGGATTATATAACATTCATTTTTCATATAAGTAAGTATTAACTAGAAGACTATTGCTGAATTCAAGTGCATAGGCTACTGTTAGATTTGGATGCAGTCTGCTGCTTGAAATTACTGAACGTTTATTAAGAAGTGATCTCATTCCCTGTGTGATCCCATGGCGTGATTGAACCCATGAGTTGTTCAAGTGTGGCAACGCCAATCAGCCCAGCCCCAGTCACACAATGGCTGCTTTGTGGCAGTGGAGTGCCCAGTCCAGAACGATTCTGCTGAGAGAGTATGGCATAATATGAGTGTACTTATTAGAAAGAGGAGGAAGCAGGAGTTTATACAGAGAGAGTATGGCATAATTACAATGGAGTTCAAGACTGAAGCTGCATGGGTCTTGGTGACAATGACAACATGATTGTGTTAATAAATACAGTATCAAACCAAATTAAACATATTTCCTCCACAACATAAGAAGTGAATACAGGTGTATTTCTTTGAATGAAAGGCATAAACTCAGGGAAGCTGAATGTCTATAGGATTGAATGCACACAAACTAGAAGAGTTAGATAGGCTACTGATGATGAGACTCACCTACCTTATTTGCTCTATAGGGAATTAAAATCTTGCTGCATCCCTGTCTGTGTTGTTTTCACCTCCTTGCCGGTCCAAATAAAATATTGAAATATTGATTATGTTTTTGACAGAGGCGCACGTCAACAGAAAGACGAATCAATCTCAGAACAGTATTCAGTTGGTAAGAGACAGACATTCAGTCAATACTAGGAATAGGTTGTCTACCATCTAAACTACCATCCATCCCTTTTTCAGGACCATGTCTTTCAAAGATAATTCGTAAAAATCCAAATAACTTCACAGATCTTCATTGTAAAGGGTTTAAACACTGTTTCCCATGCTTGTTCAATGAACCATAAACAATTAATGAACATGCACCTGTGGAACGGTCGTTAAGACACGAACAGCTTACAGACGGTAGGCAATTAAGGTCACAGTTATGAAAACTTAGGACACTAAAGAGGCCTTTCTACTGACTCTGAAAAACACCAAAAGAAAGATGCCCAGGGTCCCTGCTCATCTGTGTGAACGTGCCTTAGGCATGCTGCAAGGAGACATGAGGACTGCAGATGTGGCCAGGGCAATAAATTGCAATAAACGTACTGTGAGACGCCTAAGACAGCACTACAGGGAGACAGGAGGGACAGCTGATCATCCTCGTAGTGGCAGACCACGTGTAACAACACCTGCACAGGATTGGTACATCCTGCGGGACAGGTACAGAATGGCAACAACAACTGCCTGAGTTACATTAGGAACGCACGATCCCTCCATCAGTGCTCAGACTGTCCGCAATAGGCTGAGAGAGGCTGGACTGAGGGCTTGTAGGCCTGTTGTAAGGCAGGTCCTCACCAGACATCACCGGGAACAACGTCGCCTACGGGCACAAACCCACCATCGCTGGACCAGACAGGACAGGCAAAAAGTGCTCTTCACTGACGAGTCGCGGTTTTGTCTCACCAGGGGTGATGGTCGGATTCGCGTTTATCGTTGAAGGAATGAGCATTACACCGAGGCCTGTACTCTGGAGCGGGATCGATTTGGTGGTGGAGGGTCCGTCATGGTCTGGGGCGGTGTGTCACAGCATCATCGGACTGAGCTTGTTGTCATTGCAGGCAATCTCAATGCTGTGTGTTACAGGGAAGACATCCTCCTCCCTCATGTGGTACCCTTCCTGCAGGCTCATCCTGACATGACCCTCCAGCATGACAATGCCACCAGCCATACTGCTCGTTCTGTGTGTGATTTCCTGCGAGACAGGAATGTCAGTGTTCTGCCATGGCCAGCGAAGAGCCCGGATCTCAATCCCATTGAGCACATGTGGGACCTGTTGGATCGAAGGGTGAGGGCTAGGGCCATTCCCCCCAGAAATGTCTGGGAACTTGCAGGTGCCTTGGTGGAAGAGTGGGGTAACATCTCACAGCAAGAACTGGCAAATCTGGTGCAGTCCATGAGGTGGAGATGCACTGCAGTACTTAATGCAGCTGATGGCCACACCAGATACTGACTGTTACTTTTGATTTTGACCCCCCCCCCTTTATTCAGGGACACATTATTCCATTTCTGTTAGTCACATGTCTGTGGAACTTGTTCAGTTCATGTCTCAGTTGTTGAATCTTGTTATGATCATACAAATATTTACACATGTTAAGTTTGCTGAAAATAAACGCAGTTGACAGTGAGAGGACGTTTCTTTTTTTGCTGAGTTCATATGTTATCCCAGCAGAAAAGAGAAATTGGCAAAATAACATTTAGATTCAGAGAAACAAAGAAATGTAATAATTTCTCTGAGCAAAACAGAAACCTTTCAATATATAAATTCAAACAATACTTTACAACCATTTAAATATAAATTGGAAGGTTGTGCAGGACTATGGTAGATGAAGGAACTAATCTATCTGTTTAGACTGTTAGAATATTTATCTGGTCAATATGTCAGTGTAATATGTCTGTTTGTAACAGTGTGTTATATGTGAAAATGTAATTGATTGTATTATAAATTGTATTTTTATGTTTAAGGACTCTTGGAAGATTAGTCCAAATGAGGACTAAAAGAGATCACAATAAAATCAAAATCAAAGCAGATAAAGCATCTGAGTGAGTGAAACAGCACCCCTCTGTCTTTGTACATGTAGACCATGTATCTGATGCTGTCTGGACCAAAAGAGTATGGCCTGTCGTGCTATTCCTGGCCAGACACCATCAGGTACATGGGTTACATCTCGCTCACTCAGATGCTTTCTCCGGTGAGTGTTTTGTGCAAGATTTGTGACCTGTTGCCACAAGAAAAGGGCAGCCAGGGAAGAACAAACATCCTTGTAAATACAACCCATATTTATGTTTTTTAATTTTCCCTTTTGTAATTTTTTTTAATTTTCCCTTTTGTACATTTGAAATGTGTTTATTCTTTTGGAACTTTTATGAGTGTAATATTTGCTGTCAATTTTTGTCATTGTTTATTTTACTTTTGTTTATTATCTATTTCACTTGCTTTGGCAATGTAAACATATGTTTCCCATGCCAATAAAGCCCTTAAATTGACATTGAAATTGAAATGAGTTTTAGCAGAGAGAAAGAGGTGACGCAAGAGGGCTCACTTTTGCCATAATCTGTCCAGAATAAGCCCAATACGTTTCTATGGGCATAATATGCAGACCTACGCTTGTTGCCTGCCTTCCAGCCTTTGGGATGACTCCCATTGTTAGGGCGGAGACATAACCATCTCGTCATTATATACAGATCTCTGGTTTCAGCCTCTTGCGAATGGGTAAGGAAAGTTGGCGGGTGCTGTCGTGGCAATTTCCTGTATTACCAAATGATGAGAGAGCAAACCACACACCAGTCAGAGTTATACTTAAACTTCACCTTTAATAATCATTAAGCTTTTGCAATAGCATTTGACTTTCAACATTTCAGTATCACTAATGAAATAGTTGAGTGGCCAACATAATGGCAACTGAGATCTTTTATAGCAAAGATCCACCCCCTAGTCTACATGACAAACCACAGATAATAGGAACTGCTTCACAAAGAAAGACTTTTACTTGAGAGAGGAGTATCCCATAGCTAGACAGCATTCACTATAAATTATCGTTCAGTTTGGTCTCCTAAACAAGGTTCTAATCTCATTCTTGGTACTTCACAGAGTTCCAAAACATTACCTCATCCAATGGTATATATCAATTGTCAATTCTAGATACTCCCATCTCAAATACACCCAAACCTGGACAAACTCACTGAAGACAGTGAGCCTCTTAGGTCATATACTAGGTCACGATAAGGGCAACCTCAGAGGGGACATACAATGGTTCCAGACACTGCCATACTCTTTCCCCCAATGAGAAAAGTAGGGAGTGACTGGCGTACAGACATTGTATGAGATAACTAACTGGTTCCCCATTAATAACGCCATCCCTTCACATGGTTTAGGAATAGTTACAGACACATTCCCATAAGAAGACAATGTTCCATTCTGTCCTCCTCCCCTTCTGATATTCTACATAGCACCACATGGTTTAACAGATACATTGACATATGAAGACAAGCCTGACCTCTCCCCTCTCTGGGCCCCAAGTGACTAAGCCCTAGCTGAGAAGTGATAACTGCAACTGCCAACCCTATAGACAAAGGGAAATATTTTAATGACAAGTATCTCACAAGCACAGTGCACTGTTAGGATGCTGGCTTCCCCTAAAGTAAATTGATGTTTTGCCAAAATTATATAATTACTCCTGTCTAAATAAAAATATTCACAATACTTCACCAGAGAGCATGACTTAGCCACAGAGGATCATTAGCTCATTTAAAAAAAAAAAGATAGCTGTGGATTGTTACAAATCATAGGTGCCTTAGGCCTATGCCTATTTGGGAATCCCACAGCGCAACAAGAAGGGGAGGGGTGTGTGGCGAAGATATGGCGTGTCCAGTGGCGATTTTAGCATGTAAATCTTGGTGGGGCAAACTCAAAAATAATGTTTTAGATGCATGCCAGTAAAGCCACTACACAACACAACACTAAACAATACATGAATTGGACTCTAATGGTGACAAATGGTGCCCACAAACTGTTAGGGCCTAGTGACAAATGGTGCCCACAAACTGTTAGGGCCTACATAAAGCTGTCCCAACAGCAGAGTCCCAACAGCAGTCCCAACACATGGCTATCAACAGAGCCGTGTCTGGCAGCAAAACAGTTCATTCAGCCTCATTTACTGTCTTTTAAAAAACATAGCTGATATGGCTGACTTGCTTAAACAAATGTGGTTTGTACTGACAATTGAGATGTACAAACTATGGCATAAGGGGACGACGAGCGGATAAGAAGCAATCTGTAATTTTGATTAAGACATTAATGAGCGAGCTAGGACGGACATAGTCAATATAACTATTTGTTTAGCACTTTTGAAATGTACAGCGACAGAATTCAGAACATGGGCCTTTCTTACAGTATTCTCCCTGTACATCAAGTCAGAACCGTAGGATAAATAAAGGGGGCATATAAGCAGACAATGAAAGCTCTTACAATATGCGATGATGACATTTCTCTAAAACAGGCTATAGGTTACACGTGCACCACCAAGTCAGAAGCGTAGGCTAAATTATGGGGGGGGGGGGGGGGGACCAAATTATTAGGGTGAGGAACATGGGCTACTAACCGCTTACTATACAACATACACTTAATATTACTTTCTTAGCAACAGTATACATATCTCCCTGGCATATTACATCATTTATGCAGCAGCATACAAGACATTTTTGGACTCACCTTGCTGTGTTGTGCTCACTTGAACAGGAAGGTGGCGAGGAGGTCCTTGGTGAGCAAATTTTGTCATCAAACTTTGTCATCACAGTTTGTCATTCTCTGGATTTATGGTGCTTTCAAGACGACTGGGAACTCTGAAAAAAAACAAGATCGAATCATGACGTTAGTGATCTTCAGGTCGGGGCTCTAGAAAAAGCCAGAGTTCCCAACTTGGAATTGCGAGCTGGATGACCGTTCAAAACATATTTTGCCAGTTGGAGCTCGTTTTTTTCAGAGTTCCCAGTTGTCTTTAACTCACTGGAGTCGGAGATTTCCCAGTTCCGAGTTTCCAGTTGTTTTGAAAGCAGGAGAAGTCATGCTTGATTGACAGCATGGCCAATGTTGAATGTTTATCCTTTTAAGCTAGGAAAAGAGACCCTTAAAGCCAGACTTGGACCACACATCCACTCCACTGAATAGCAGGCTAGTGATTGCTTTGCAAATACTTTGCTTGCAGTTAGCCACTTATTCCTTCCAAATCATTAACTGTTAAAATTGCAATTTCCAACATGTTGTGTAATGTTTATGTCCAATGGCCGATGAGCACCAATGCCTTTTATCTATAATTTCTCTTCATAATTGTTCTTCATATGACAAGGATTGAAACGGATTTGCCAGTAGATTGTCGACTTGATTCATGATGATGACTGCTAGCTTGCTACCTAAGATTTTGAAAGTATGATGTTGACATGATCAGTCCAATCAAAGCTACTGTAGATATAACGTGATTTGACGTCATTTTATCTGTGGCCAATGACCTTGAGCCTTCTTGCATGGGCACTTCTAATGTAACTCTATGGCAGCACCCAACGGGCTTGAATTTCCGAGCTCTCCCCGTAAATTTTGCAGTGATGTAGTGTCCCCATGAGTGACAGAACACTGAGGCAATCATGGCATAACAAGAAGACATTACCAAACCCTACGCTCCGTATATTCTACTGGCTGCCCCACCACCACAGAAAGCACTGAGCTAGGCTGAAACTCCTGCATTTTGGAGCTGCCTTACTCAAGAAAGCAAAAAAGAGACCATGTTTGTATGCAGCTTTATTAACTCAATGATTTTCTTTAACAGTGTTTGCAAACTGATATGTGACACGTATTAATGCTAAAATAACATACAAAACAGGCACAGGCGGGGCTCAAAAACAGAGCCCCACCTACCCTGAATGAAGGCTCCAGAATGCATGCTCTCTGCTGTCCAGAATGCGCTCAGCTGTCTCCCGCCAATTCTTTCCCATTCATTGTTTCATTGTGTGAATAGTTACCCTTTGATGTTGTTTAAAAAAAAAATCAATTCCCCATTACATGTGTCACCAGTAGGCCTAGTAGATGTACCGTTAATCACTTTTAATTTGGTTACATACATTTCTGTTAATGCATATATTAATTAGGCTACAGTCATTTACTGTTCTCATTGTCGGAGTGGAAACGTTGTTTGCAGAACTCACAACCATTAAGAGCTGTGTCAATCTTTCATTGTCTTTTGTTTGGAGTCCTCGGTGAGCAATGATCATGTGACTGGGTTCTCTGACCTGATAACGTCGAGGGAGCGCGTAGAAGTAGCCCTACCTGGCCTGCTGCATGCAAACGTAGGAAAGTGCCCATTTGGCAATGCCTAATTTCTTATTGTCTTAACTCACCACGTCCACCATTAATCGGTATTTTTTTCTTTACCTCACACATTGTAAATGAAGTCTGTTTTTTAAACATCCATTGCAAATGATAGTTCCTCAGTATTTGAAAAATCTTTCCAACACTCCCGGCCTCGATAATCACCAAGCCCCAGTGTGAAGAATGATGATCCCATATATCCAGTGGCGACGTCATAAAAAAACATCTGTCTGTCCCGAGATCACTGGCGTGGGAAACTCTGAGGGCCCGGAATAGTCTAGTTGATACAATGTTGCAAGTTCGCTTGCAATAGCTCAAGTCAAGACAGATAGAAAGGGAGGCAGACAGGCGGAGTCGAGAGTTGAATGTGTTTGAAAGAACCAGAATTTTGATTAGGATATTTTATACGTTTTTTTTGTCGGCTTTAGGCTTATGTATTTTACTTAGTTGAAGATGGAAGTTATAGACCTACTGCTGAATTGGCCTATAAGCTATCTCTGAGTTATATCACTCAATCAATCAATCAATAAAATGTATTTAGCTAATTGTTATGGATGTATCCAAATAAATGTCACTAAACGTCACTTAAACAAATGCAAATGCAGCTACGTTGCTGTTATTCTGGCTGCACTTTTTGACATGACTGTAAGTTAGCTGTAGTTGGCTAGCTAGCAAGCAAGGGATAAGAACGTTGCCAGCCAGTATGGTAATGGCACATTTAGAACGAATGACTGGGTCGCGTCCATAGATACAGAACAAAAAGACTGAACGTCTCTAGCAACCCTAGATGTGTGTCGGGACTATATATTGTGGAAGGATAAAATGGTATGAATAAATTTATCTAAATAACGTTTTTAATAAAAACATGTCAATCATTATTTGAATATGTTGGTAACCCGTTGTCTAACACCACCCGTGCCAAAATATCCTCCAAACACCGGCTTCTCGGGCATTATCACTTAAATGGACCACAGTGTATCAATGTGTCCATACGACAGAGGCTGGTCTTCTAGCTGTAGCTGATTTTTTCACATTTGACTTCCGATTTGTATGATTAACCACGTGACAGTGATTTTGAGATATGAAAATGTTATTATTGAAACTATGTTATTATTGAAACTGTTCCACGAAAATGCACTTACAACAACAATCATAATTTTCACGCAGATCGTAGGATAAATTGTAAACTACCCCAAACTTGAAACTCAAAAGCTGCCTATGATCTTTACCATAACACCCAAGCGCGTGCACACATAGGAGATCCCGTGAAGAGAAACGTGTCCCCAAATGCCCATCCAACTGATTCGTTCTGACGCCGGCCCTGTTATCCGTGCATGAGTCTCCGAGTCAACGCTGCTGGTATTAGTATATACTGCTCCCTAGCGACAAGTAGTGTGACATTTAGTACACTGATACAACATTTACGGCAGTCAGACAGTTGGTGCATCGATTCGATGTACCTTTCACTAGGTTGTATTCGAACGAAGAAGCTAAAACTGTTCGTTGTGTTGAATCTTCGAACTGATAAGTAAAAACGCCATAAATTATGTTATTGAAATGAAACATGGGCTTAGGCTACACAACTTGAAAGACAATGAAGAGTTAAATTATGTTTCAACTGGCTCACTTTGTGATGGCTGCTTGTTGAGTAGCCTAGCCTAGGCAAACGTTACGTAACTGATATCGAAAAAAGATACACTTGAAATACTCGAATGATGAACCACTTGAAGCCTAAAACCATTAGGATAGCCTATTAAATCATATATAAATGATGACTGTATTAATTGATTTAGTAAAATGCCTAATTTCCCTTATTTCAGATTCATATTCTCCAAGCTGCCACGGTGACAGAGATAGGAGGGACAGGCAGGGTTGGGGAGTAACATATAATAAAGGATTACAAAAAAACGGTAACTGTAATCCAGCAAAAATACTGTGATCAGATTACCGATACTTTTGAAAAACTAGATGACTACTTCGACCATTACTTTTAAATCGATTTGGAGGTGGAGGGTCCGTCATGGTCTGGGGCGGTGTGTCACAGCGTCATCGGACTGAGCTTGTTGTCATTGCAGGCAATCTCAACGCTGTGCATTACAGGAAAGATATCCTCCTCCCTCATGTTGTACCCTTCCTGCAGGCTCATCCTGACATGACCCTCCAGCATGACAATGCCACCAGCCATACTGCTTGTTCTGTGCGTGATTTCCTGCAAGACAGGAATGTCAGTGTTCTGCCATGGCCAGTGAAGAGCCTGGATCTCAATCCCATTGAGCACGTCTGGGACCTGTTGAATCGGAGGGTGAGGGCTATGGCCATTCCCCCCAGAAATGTCCGGGAACTTGCAAGTGCCTTGTTCGAAGAGTGGGGTAACATCTCACAGCAAGAACTGGCAAATCTGGTACAGTCCACGAGGAGGAGATGCACTGCAATACCTAATGCAGCTAGCTGGTGGCCACACCAGATAATGACTGTTAATTTTGATTTTGACCCCCCCTCTTTGTTGAGGGACACATTATTCAATTTATGTTAGTCACATGTCTGTGGAACATGTTCAGTTTATGTTTCAGTTGTTGAATCTTGTTATGTTCATACAAATATTTTCACATGTTAAGTTTGCTGAAAATAAACGCAGTTGACAGTGAGAGGATGTTTCTTTTTTTGCTGAGTTTATATACAGTGCCAGTCAAAAGTTTGGACACTCATTCAAGGGTATTTCTTTATTTTTCTTATTTTCTATTTTCTATTCTTCAAAGTAGCCACCTTTTGCCTTAATGAAAGCTTTGCACACTCTTGGCAAAGCATGCCATTCCATGAGCGCAGCATTTATTTTTCAACTCGAATCAATGAGCCCAATCAGTCCTCTATGACAACAAAATCATAAACAACAGAGTAGGGCTGGCTAATAAGTCCTTATTTTTGGGGTCATGCTCAGTTAAAACAATTTGGCTAATTTATACCATATTTCCAAGTCCTATTCTTGAAGATCAAGGGGTATAACATTTATTGGAATGACTGGAATTCTGATAGACTTTGGTTTTTAATGTAAATATATAATTTAATTGTATTATTATATGTAGTAGAAAGCGATGGGTTAGAAGAAGCCTACATAACCAACCCATAAACTACATTTTAACATCCATATATGGCCAGCTATGTAAACTTTAACATTGATTTATCCTGCAAATGTCTTTCAATTGGTAACATACATTTTTTGTCTTCTTCTAATGCCTCTTAAGGGGGAAGTCATGTAAAAGTAATGGAATGTAATCAAATTCCGTTACCGAGTTTGGTTAATCCAAAAGTTACATTACTGATTACAATTTGTGACAGGTAACTTGTAACTGTAACAGATTACATTTAGAAAGTAACCTACCCAACCCTGTGTGCAGGTTCTGGATACGCAGACAGTGCAGGAATGGCTACACATGCAGGTTCCTCCATGGGCACAGGAGAGATTCAAGGGTGTCCAACAAGTGCAACTATGATCCTTTTTCCACTAGGTTTCTACCCCCCTCTGGAATGAGATATCACGGTATGGTATGACTATGAGGCGTGATAGGGGTCACATTGAATAGAATCATACACTGTAAAGGGGATACCCTGAAATTGTCAGTAATTTACAGGCAGCTCATTGGCAAGTAATTTACTGTATTTGATATTGCAGTACAGCTACTGTAATCCTAATACAGTCTCAAAGCAAGTAACTGTGTAATGACATAATACAATACTGTAAAATTAACTGTATTGTACTGTAAAAAAATAGTTTAGGCTGCTGTATTTGCATTGAATGAATAGATTAATTAAATTAATTGAGGGGAGATGGGGTTTGTATTTCACAGTATTTTACTGTAATTACAAGGGATTGGTGCTTTTAGGTTGGCTGCTAGGGAATGTGTTTACATAATACCCCAAATTACCTAAATAAATTATAGTTTTCCGTTACAGTGTAGGCCAATTAGAGTATGGACGTTGACTAGTGAAAGTAATCATCTTTTTGGTCTTTGTCCAATCAATCAGTGGACTACAATGACTGGGAGTACCCCCTGGAGTACCCTGTTCATTGGATCACCCCCCAGAAGACTTCAAGTCTGCCCATTCTACAACAGGGGATGTGTTTACACATTACGGCATATCAATTAATATTTTGTGTTTTACATCAGTTGCGTTTAAGGCCTTAACAAAGGCTACCAAACTGGCAGCAACTACAAGGTAAAACAGACCAATAGGACATGGCAAAATGCTCAACCATGAAGGTTTAAGACTTGCTGCTACTCCAATCTGTCCCCTATACATTTTAAATTGATGGTACGCTACTACCACATATCAGTTAAATTGGTACAGCACTCTCAGTAAAGGGTGCAAGAAATGTAGCCACTTACAAGGCATGCCTCAAAATATGTTAATGAGCCAGAACCACAATACCATGCATCCACTTGTGGACACAAGGTTTTTGTCGCTCCACAAATACAGTAAGGTGCTGTATTCTGTGGGATGGAGTTACAGTACCAATTGAAATACAGAAATTCTTTCCCCGCCCACAATATTTTACCACAATGCACCATAATTTACAGTTGCTGCAGTAAAATATTTTACCGCATTTTTCTGTTGATAATACCCCAAATTACCAATATAAATTATAGTTTTCCGTTACAGTGTGGGGCAATTAGAGTATGGACGTTGACTAGTGAAAGTAGTAATCTTTTTTGTCTTTGTCCAATCAGTGGACTACAATGACTGGGAGTACCCCCTGGAGTACCCTGTTCATTGGATCACCCCCCAGAAGACTTCAAGTCTGCCCATTCTACAACAGGGGATTTTGCATCAGTGGTGAGAATGGAAGCATCACTTTGCCTGCTGGGGGATGTAGTTTTCAGTGGGACTGGACTAAAGTTGAATAGGATGGTTGTACAAGGGAAACATTGAATTGTTCTTCATAACACAGTAGTGAAGTAGATGCTGGCACAGAGTTATTGTACATGTCCAATGGCTTTAGTTTTGTGAAATGCTTCCTCTGAGATGTCATGCTCTATATAGGCCCTAAGTGCAGACGTCCCCATATCCCAGGGTTGATGATGTGTCCCAAGCACCTGATTGGCTTCTATCCATATGGAGCAGACTGCAGTTTCAGCCAGTAAGATGCCCCTTCTTCTCATGAGATGATGTGCATTTTTAACTAGTCAACTTTAAGACCCTGTTGGGCTATAATTTGAAATACTTGCTATACTAGAAGCTAATGGTGATATGTATGAGGAATGTATATGGTGGGGTTAATGGAGGTTGGATAAGAGCCATGGGCTTGGAAAGTTACTAAGTAAGGGAAAAGGCAATTACATGGCTGCGGTCACTGATAAGGGTGGATAGCTGTGGATTAGTGAGGAATGTGGGCTGAGGTGAGGTCAGGTCACATGATGGGAGAAGGAACAGTTTATTACACACATCACTTAAGTTCTTGCCTAGCAACAGAGATGTATTGGCTGTCTAGATGTGCAAGGATTTGACTCTGCTCAGTAGAGGGTATAAATATATGTACTTGTGGAAACATGTCTTTTTCTCTGCAGCTGTTTGACTCAGTGGGTGAATAAACATGGTTTGAGCTTTTCCTAGTCGTCCGTTTATTTAGAACCTAACAACCCAAAATTGCTTTTATTCCTGTTTACTTACTTGTTTGATTGCTCTGTTTTTCCTTTTTCAATCTTCAGCCCAAAATGGCAGATGATACCCAGGATCTACAACACTGATCACTCAAAGGTTGGTGCCACTGAGGTCAAGCCTGACATACACTAGCTTACTGTAGTAGATGTAACAAATTACTATCTATCTATACACAAATCTATCAAACTATTTCTTTATGATGTTTGTCTTTTACTTCCCTTAAAAGCATAGAGAACATCAACCATCAGATTAGACACCAGCATGAAACCTACTCCAGGCAACACCACTCTAGCCCAACCTACTTCAGCCACCACAACTCAGACCCCCTATGGTAACCTGCTACAAGGTAAGACTTGCTCATCTAGACACCATTAGATATGTGTTGGTCTTGATTCTTGTCATGTGCAAAATGTATTTCTTCTACTGGTTGACAAGACTTGCATATTGTGGATATTCAGCCTATAGTTGGCAATGATAAGTTAAAACAGTCCTTTCAACTGTCCTATACTGGAATAAAGACAGAGGAATGCGTTGAGATAAATGTAACATGTACATTTATTGATGAAAATGTAAAAATGTACACGTTTTCATATAGCTTTGCAGACAGTATATTTGATAAATGTAAACAAACATCACTTCATATTTATTCTTGGTACAAACAATATGACTATATAATATGACTATATGACATAATTATTTTGAGTCAAGATTTACTCAACCCACAGGTAACAATCAGATTTTCAATGCAGGAAGCTCAAGGTAGAACTGAAAAGAGCTGCGTAAAACATCTACCTCTTGTGACTCTCATCTTATCCCCCCAAAAATCTGGTGATGTTATTTTGTGTATCATTTTGTTCTCATCCAGTATCATACTGAAAGATAATGTATCTTGCCTGTTGCACACAAAAAAGTGTTATCTTTTCCACCAGGTGGCAGTCGTAATCTGTGTTTTCAGTGTTATCGTTTTTTACTCTCGATTAAAGGTTGATCAGGTTCTAGGTTCCAGTGTTCTAATGTTCTAATGTTTATGTTGTAATGTTTGAAATAAAATTCTGTCTTAGGTAATTGACAGTTATGTTTACTTTGTAGTTTATATAAACACATGGTCATCACATATTTGTACAGTATTTTATATATACAGTATATAATCTCAGGTTGCTTTATAATTGAAAGTGTACTTTTGTCATTGGTGTGTTCCAACTGGGCACAGACATCAATTCAAAGTCTTGTTTTGATTTACATTTGTTTGAGTTGTCAACTAAAGTGAATTCAACGTGAAATCAACAAACACATTCACCATGTCATTGGATTAAGATAAAAAATGAGGTGAAAAAAATATAAAATGTCACGTCGATTACTTTTTGCAAATCCAATCAGTTTTCCGCTTTGATTCAACGTCATCACATAGATTTTTGGGTTGAAATGACGTGGAGACAACGTTGATTCAACTCGTTTTTTCCCCAGTGAGTTGCTACATTGTTGTAGAACAGTTGCTGTTTAGAAATAGTACCATATTGACATTTTCCGTCTCTAAGCAGCTTCGCCTGTTACAGAAGACATCGCTCTCTTCTTTGGCGAAAACTCTCTCCAGTGGTATTGCTGTGCAAACAACGCCAAGGTATTTACGTGCAATCCTTCTTAGATCCACTAAGTCTTTTTTGACCCACCACCATTTCAGGGGGCTCTGAAACATTGTGATGGGTCTCTCTTTGACATACTTCATAAAGTCACAATCAAAGTGTGATTGGTTGCCAAAACCAACTGGAGCAGACACTGCACTTGTGCTCATGTCATCCATTGCTTTGAGGATTTGTCCTCTGGAAAACTGGACATTGTTATCATCAGAGAGTTGGAGCTTCTTGAATCTTGGGTCCAGGACTGTGCTAACTGTAAGCCAGCGGTTGAACTTGACATTGCAAAAATGCCATTCACACATTTTGGCCAGACCGAATGCTACCTCGTTACCATTTCGTGCCAACTGTTCGATGTCTCTCTGACATCTGGTCATAAGTGGAATGATAAATGATATGGATTCATATCCCGCTCTTGGCATTTCTCTTGTTGCCTTTTTGAAAGGCTGAAGTGCGGCTATGACATCATTGATTGTCTTTATGTCTTCGTCTGCAAGCCATAGGTTGTACTCAAGCCTCTGAAGGAGCACAGCTGTAATGGCCTGGTGCTGTTCTACAAATCGCTCCAGCATACTGAGTGAAGAGAGCCAACCGTTACCAACAGACTGGATCAGTCCACTTTCAGGCAACTTTAGCTTCAGTTGGTACTCCTTGAGGTTTTGTTCTGCTTTGATGTCACAGTGGAAGAACCTCACAACATTCTGGGACTTTTTCAGCAGAGTTTTAAGTCCAGGATATTTTTCTAGGACATCTTTGAACACCAAGTCCAAAGTATAAGCAAGACAAGAGATGTGTGTCCATCCAGCTTTTGAGACTTCGTCCTTCATGGTTGTTCCTCCTTCCATGACAACGGTATGGATTTTGTCTTTAATGCCCCATGCTTTTGCTGTCTTCAGCAACTGGTCCACTATGTTTTTTGGCGTATGTTCATCCGGTAAATTGGCTGTTTCCAACACATGGGACTTCAGATGCCAGTCTTTGCCTAGATAGTGACAGGACACCGTCACAAAAGATACTTCAGCTCTTGAAACCCACAATTCTGATGTCAACGAAATGTCATCTGATGAAGCCAATTATTTTTTCACCATCTCTTTAGTCTCTTTATACATTTGAAGAAGTTGTATGCGTAGGTCTTTGGATGTCACTCGTGAAATTTTCTTGCATGTTAGGTTATTGTCCTGCTGAAAGGTGAATTAATCTCGCAGTGTCTTGTGGAAAGCAGACTGAACCAGGTTTTCCAATAGGATTTTGCCTGTGCTTAGCTCCATTACATTTCTTTTTTTATCCTGAAAAACTCACCAGTCCTTAATGATTACAAGCATACCCATAACATGATGTAGCCACCACTATGCTTGAAAATATGAGGATTGGTACTCAGTAATGTGTTGTATTGCATTTGCCCCAAACAAAATACTTTGTATTCAGGACAAAAAGTTAATTGTTCTCCTCCTGCTGACGATTAGCAGAGCGAATGTCTTCCGAGAATCGGTCAATTGTTTTCGGCAAATAGTTCAATATAGCAGGCAGGAGTGAGTACACAATCATTTAATTTAATTTTTGTATTGGGTGTATCTACCGACGGCCTGAATAGGTCCTGAAAGATGCATCAGTTTTGTTAATTTTGTTTTACTCTGCTTGCAAACCTGCTGGATCTGGTTTGACCAGATACAATACTATTTCACAGTAAACAAATTGACAACAGACTTTTAGCACGGTTATAGGGAAGGACAATCAACAAGCAGAGCACTTACACAAACGTCTGATGATTGGCTGAGAGAAATTGATGATAAAATAATTGCATACGCATACACATACATTGTGATATTGTTGTATGGTGAACATTTTGTATTGTAAACTCAGCAAAAAAAGAAACGTCCTCTCACTGTCAACTGTGTTTATTATCAGCAAACTTAACATGCGTAAATATTTGTATGAACATAACAAGATTTAACAACTGAGACATGAACTGAACAAGTTCCACAGACATGTGACTAACAGAAATTTAATAATGTGTCCCTGAACAAAGGGGGGGTCAAAATCAAAATTAACAGTCAGTATCTGGTGTGGCCACCAGCTGCATTAAGTATGCAATACTTAATCTCATCCTCGTGGACTGCACCAGATTTGCCAGTTCTTGCTGTGAGATGTTACCCCACTCTTCCACCAAGGCACCTGCAAGTTCCCAGATATTTCTGGGGGGAATGGCCCTAGCCCTCACCCTTCGATCCAACAGGTCCCAGACATGCTCAATGGCATTGCGATCTGGGCTTTTCGCTGGCCATGGCAGAACACTGACATTCCTGTCTTGCAGGAAATCACACACAGAACGAGCAGTATGGCTGAGCGGTTTCTTTCCTCTCCGTTAAGAGTTAGGAAGGATGTCCAAAGTATAATTAATAACTTCACCATGCTCAAAGGGATATTCAGTTATTTTATTTTTTACCCATCTACCAATAGGTGGCCTTCTTGGTCTTTGTGGTTGAATCTCTAATGCTCGACTGAGGGAACTTACAGATAATTGTATGTGCTGGGTGCAGAGATGAAGTAATCATTCAAAAATCATGTTAAACACTATTAATGCACACAGAGTGGGTCCAAGTAACTTATTATGTGACTTGTTAAACAAATCTTTACTCCTGAACTGATTTAGGCTTGAATGCCTGTAAAAAAGGTCGTCCTCACCTCTCCAACCTTCCCTCACAGTCCCTTCAGTTTCCCTTCAGTCACGTTAGTTTGGCTGCTCAATCTACTTAAGTTATCAATCACCCATCATAGCCCTGCCATTCCCAACCAATCAGAGTGCTTGGTAATGCACATCTGGACACCGCCTGTCCACTCAGGTCGGAGTGTCATCGTCGTCCGAAGGGAGAAGACGCACATGCTGTGTAATAATAGATAATTACCACTAATTACTTCATGTTACTTTGATAAGTTTCAGCCATATGTTCTACTGTATTGCTGCTTTGCGTATTGCTTATCATACAGTTGAAGTCGGAAGTTTACAAACACTTTAGTTGGAGCGATTAAATCTTGTTTTTAAACCACTCCGCAAATTAAATCTTGTTTTTAAACCACTCCACACTTGTTAACAAACTATAGTTTTGGCAAGTCGGTTAGGACATCTACTTTGTGCATGACATAAGTAATTTTTCCAACAATTGTTTACAGACAGATTATTTAACTTATAATTCACTGTATCACAATTCCAGTGGGTCAGAGGTTTACATACACTAAGTTGACTGTGCCTTTAAACAGCTTTGAAAATTGCAGAAAATTAAGTCCTGGCTTTAGAAGCTTCTGATAGGCTAATTGACATCATTTGAGTCAAATGGAGGTGTACCTGTGGATGTATTTCAAGGCCTACTTTCAAACTCAGTACCTCCTTGCTTGACATCATGGGAAAAACAAAAGAATTAAGCCAAGACCTCAGAAAAAATAAGATTTGTAGACCTCCACAAGTCTGGTTCATCCTTGGGAGCAATTTCCAAATGCCTGAAGGTACCACGTTCATCTGTACAAACAATAGTATGCAAGTATAAACAACATGGGACCATGCAGCCGTCATACCGCTCAGGAAGGAGATGCGTTCTGTCTCCTAGAGATGAACATACTTTGGTGCGAAAAGTGCAAATCAGTCCCAGAAGAACAGCAAAGGACCTTGTGAAGATGCTGCCGGAAACAGGTACAGAAGTATCTATATCCACAGTAAAACAAGTCCTACATCGTCATAACCTGAAAGGCCGCTCAGCAAGGAAGAAGCCACTGCTCCAAAACCTCCATTAAAAACCCAGACTACGGTTTGCAACTGCACATGGGGACAAAGATCATACTTTTTGGAGAAATGTCCTCTGGTCTGATGAAACAAAAATAGAACTGTTTGGCCATAATGACCATCGTTATGTTTGGAGTAAAAAGGGTGAGCCTTGCAAGCCTTCACAAAATAGATGGCATCATGAGGGAGATACATTATGTGGATATATTGAAGCAACATCTCAAGACATCAGTCAGGAAGTTAAAGCTTGGTTGCAAATTGGTCTTCCAAATGGACAATGACCCCAAGCATACTTCCAAAGTTGTAGCAAAATGACTTAAGGACAACAAAGTCAAGGTATTGGAGTGGCCATCACAAAGCCCTGACCTCAATCCTATAGAACATTTGTGGGCAGATCTGAAAAAGCGTGTGCGAGCAAGGAGGCCTACAAACCTGACTCAGTTACACCAGGTCTGTCAGGAGGAAAAGGCCAAAATTCACCCAACTTATTGTGGGAAGCTTGTGGAAGGTTTCCCGAAACATTTGACCCAAGTTAAACAATTTAAAGGCAATGCTACCAAATACTAATTGAGCGTACGTAAACTTCTGACCCACTGGGAATGTGATGAAAGAAATAAAAGTTTAAATAAATCATTCTCTCTACTATTATTCTGACATTTCACATTCTTAAAATAAAGTGGTGATCTTAACTGACTTAAGACAGGGAATTATTGCTAGGATTAAATGTCAGGAATTGTGAAAAACTGAGTTGAAATGTATTTGGCTAAGGTGTATGTAAACTTCCGACTTCAACTGTATGTAATTCTGTACTGCCATAATTGTTATTATTGCATTGGTTGCAATACTTTTGCAGAAGTGGTGTAATTGTTGTATTGGTAACCATTGTATTTTGCATCCACACGCTACCACAGCGTTTCCATAGTGGCCTTTAGTAAGGTGTTTTATTGTGCTGCCATGGGTGAGCTTCTAGAGTCATCCCAGACAGTTCTTGGAGCTTGCTCATGCGCAGAGTAATTTATGACCCTGTTGCGCCAGGGCAGATCTGATAAGATTCTCACACAAGAGAGAGAGGGTGTCATAAATCTTGACCCTTTGTCAATCCAAGTCATTTGTTTCTCTCTCCAAGAGATTAATGTTTAAATTGATGTTTATAGTAATGCTGTGTTTATAGCCCTTTATAGACAAGTGTAATGCCATTTGCCATTTATTCATGTACAGATATGTAAATTGCATAGTCATAACTTTTAACTAATACTGTTTACGTGTATGCATATCTTTGTTTTATAGAACCACAACAATAAGATTCCAAGTCATTTGGATGACCAAAATCCTATAAACATCTTCAAATGGAAACAGCTGTGTTTACGTGTGTGTGTGTGTGTGTGTGTGTGTGTGTGTGTGTGTGTGTGTGTGTGTGTGTGTGTGTGTGTGTGTGTGTGTGTGTGTGTGTGTGTGTGTGTGTGTGTGTGTGTGTGTGTGTGTGTGTGTGTGTGTGTGTGTGTGTGTGGTAGTGACTATCAAGAGTACAGTGATGGGCCTCAACATCATCTTCTAACCGGACAGCACTATAGAGGACTGAACCAATCAGAACCAATCAGTTATATGTATATAGCGGGTGAGGGCATTCACAGCCGACCGCTCAGACTGGTGAGAGCATACCACCATCCAACCGTTTTTACGTGGTCCTTTTAGTCAGATTTTTACATGGTCTGTCATTTCTCCAGATTTAGCGACTAATAGTTTTTACAATACCTATTGATTTAAGACATTTCAGCTTTTCATTTTAATTAATTTGTAACATTTTCAAATAACATACTACCAATTTGACATTATGGGGTATTGTTTGTAGGCCAGTGACAAAAAAATCTGAATTTAATCCATTTTAAATCCAGGCTGTAACACTACAAAAGTTGGAAAAAGTCAATGGGTGTGAACACTTTCTGAAGGCACTGCATAATCTATATTATGGTCGGTTTTCAGATAAATCCTTTAATGGATTTGCTGTTGCATCCTTTACAAAACAAATAAACAGTGTACATGGGGTTTGTGCACAAGTTTTCTCATTGATTTGGTAATAGATTTTAAATGTTGTCTTACGAGAATTAGGTATTTTCTGGAATGTCTTGGAACCCCCATTCCACTTCCTGTTGGAAGTGGAATGTTTTAGTCTTTTTTAATAAGATTATAAAAGTTAGATCAGTATTCTCCTTCAGTTATACATTCAAAAGTATAATCTTGGTCAACAACAGAATGACAACCCAATAATTGTCCTTGTAGACTCACCTGTTTCTCACATTTGGGGTTCTCTCAGTATAGGAATCTGGCTGTTGGAAGTATGTACGCGTTGTGATCTGGTAGTCGTTTCCATATCCTCGTTCCTGTCACGTTCCTGACCTGTTTTCTCTTGTTTTGTATGTGTTTATTGGTCAGGGCGTGAGTTTTGGGTGGGCAGTCTATGTTTTCTATTTCTATGTTGGGATTTTGTGTTCGGCCTGGTATGATTCTCAATCAGAGACAGGTGTCTATCGTTGTCCCTGATTGAGAATCATACTAAGGCAGCCTGGGTTTCACTTGTGTTTTGTGGGTGTTTGTTCCTATGTCAGCGTTTGGGCCACACAGGACTGTTTCGGGTTTGTCACGTTTGTTGTTTTGTATGTTGAAGTGCTTTGTTGTTTTGTCATTAAATAATGAACACTTATCCCTCCGCATCTTGGTCCGATCCATGCTCCTCCTCGTCCGAGGAGGAGAACGACATTGACAGCCGTTACAGAAACACCCACCAAAACAGGATCAAGCGGAGTGGAGAAGGAAGGCAGGAACAACAGCAATGGGGAAAAGAGGAATGGACTTGGGAGGAGATCCTAGACGGTAAAGGACCCTGGGCAGAGCCAGTGGAGTGTCGCCGCCCCAAAGCGGAGCTGGAGGCAGCGAAAGCGGAGAGGAGGTTGTATGAGGCTAAAGCAAGGCAGAGCGGCTGGAAGCCCGAGAGGCTCACCCAAAAATTTCTTGGGGGGGGGGCTAAAGGGGAGTGTGGCGAAGCCGGGTTGGTTACCTGAGCCAACTCCCCGGGCTTACCGTGGAGTGAGAGGGCGTCGTACTGGTCAGACACCGTGTTATGCGGTAAAGCGCACGGTGTCCCCAGTACGCGTGCTTAGCCCAGTGCGGGCTATTCCACCTTGCCGCACTGGGAGGGCTAGGTTGGGCATCGAGCCGGATGTCATGAAGCCGGCCCAACGTATCTGGCCTCCAGTACGTCTCCTCGGGCCGGCGTACATGGCACCAGCCTTACAGGTGGTGTCCCCGGTTCGCCTGCATAGCCCAGTGCGGGCTATTCCACCTCGCCGCACTGGCAGGGCTACGGGGACCATTCAACCTGGTAAGGTTGGGGAGGCTCGGTGCTCAAGAGCGCGTGTCCTCCTTCACGGTCCGGTAGATCCGGCGCCACCTTCCCACCCCAGCCCAGTACCATCAGTGCCGACACCACGCACCAGGCTTCCAGTGCGTTTCCAGAGCCCTGTTCCTCCTCCACGCACTCTCCCTGTGGTGCGTGTCTCCAGCCCAGTGCCTCCAGTTCCGGCACCACGCACCAGGCCTACTGTGCGCCTCAGCAGGTCAGAGTCGGCCGTCTGCCCAACGCCGCCTGCGCTGCTTGCCTGCTCAGCGCTGCCCGAACTGTCTGCCTTCCCAGCGCTGTCTGAACTGCCTGCCTGCCCAGCGTGGTCTGAACTGTCTGCCTGCCCAGCGCTGCCCGTCTGTCCCGAGCCTTCAGAGCCGTCCAGCCAGGACCAGCCAGAGCCGTCCAGCCAGGACCAGCCAGAGCCGTCCAGCCAGGACCAGCCAGAGCCGTCCAGCCAGGACCAGCCAGAGCCGTCCAGCCAGGACCAGCCAGAGCCGTCCAGCCAGGACCAGCCAGAGCCGTCCAGCCAGGAGCTGCCAGCCAGTCAGGAGCTGCCGGAGCCAGCCAGCCAGGATCCGCCAGAGCCTTCCGCCAGCCAGGATCCACCAGAGCCTTCCGCCAGCCAGGATCCGCCAGAGCCTTCCGCCAGCCAGGATCCGCCAGAGCCTTCCGCCAGCCAGGATCCGCCAGAGCCAGCCGCCAGCCAGGATCCGCCAGAGCCAGCCGCCAGCCAGGATCCGCCAGAGCCAGCCGCCAGCCAGGATCCGCCAGAGCCAGCCGCCAGCCAGGATCCGCCAGAGCCAGCCGCCAGCCAGGATCCGCCAGAGCCGTCCAGCCAGGACCTGCCAGAGTCCCTCAGCCAGGACCTGCCAGAGTCCCTCAGCCAGGACCTGCCAGAGTCCCTCAGCCAGGACCTGCCAGAGTCCCTCAGCCCGGAGCTGCCGTCCCTCAGCCCGGAGCTGCTGCCCCTTATCCCGATGCTGCCCCTTCATTTAGGTGGGTTTAGTTGGAGGGTGGTCATTGGGAGGGGGATACGGAAGCGGGGAGTGACTATGGTGGGGTGGGGACCTCGCCCAGAGCCTGAGCCACCACCGTGGTCAGATGCCCACCCAGACCCTCCCCTAGACTTTGTGCTGGTGCGCCCGGAGTTCGCACCTTAAGGGGGGGGTTATGTCACGTTCCTGACCTGTTTTCTCTTGTTTTGTATGTGTTTATTGGTCAGGGCGTGAGTTTTGGGTGGGCAGTCTATGTTTTCTATTTCTATGTTGGGATTTTGTGTTCGGCCTGGTATGATTCTCAATCAGAGACAGGTGTCTATCGTTGTCCCTGATTGAGAATCATACTAAGGCAGCCTGGGTTTCACTTGTGTTTTGTGGGTGTTTGTTCCTGTGTCAGCGTTTGGGCCACACAGGACTGTTTCGGGTTTGTCACGTTTGTTGTTTTGTATGTTGAAGTGCTTTGTTGTTTTGTCATTAAATAATGAACACTTATCCCTCCGCATCTTGGTCCGATCCATGCTCCTCCTCGTCCGAGGAGGAGAACGACATTGACAGCCGTTACAGAAACACCCACCAAAACAGGATCAAGCGGAGTGGAGAAGGAAGGCAGGAACAACAGCAATGGGGAAAAGAGGAATGGACTTGGGAGGAGATCCTAGACGGTAAAGGACCCTGGGCAGAGCCAGTGGAGTGTCGCCGCCCCAAAGCGGAGCTGGAGGCAGCGAAAGCGGAGAGGAGGTTGTATGAGGCTAAAGCAAGGCAGAGCGGCTGGAAGCCCGAGAGGCTCACCCAAAAATTTCTTGGGGGGGGGGCTAAAGGGGAGTGTGGCGAAGCCGGGTTGGTTACCTGAGCCAACTCCCCGGGCTTACCGTGGAGTGAGAGGGCGTCGTACTGGTCAGACACCGTGTTATGCGGTAAAGCGCACGGTGTCCCCAGTACGCGTGCTTAGCCCAGTGCGGGCTATTCCACCTTGCCGCACTGGGAGGGCTAGGTTGGGCATCGAGCCGGATGTCATGAAGCCGGCCCAACGTATCTGGCCTCCAGTACGTCTCCTCGGGCCGGCGTACATGGCACCAGCCTTACAGGTGGTGTCCCCGGTTCGCCTGCATAGCCCAGTGCGGGCTATTCCACCTCGCCGCACTGGCAGGGCTACGGGGACCATTCAACCTGGTAAGGTTGGGGAGGCTCGGTGCTCAAGAGCGCGTGTCCTCCTTCACGGTCCGGTAGATCCGGCGCCACCTTCCCACCCCAGCCCAGTACCATCAGTGCCGACACCACGCACCAGGCTTCCAGTGCGTTTCCAGAGCCCTGTTCCTCCTCCACGCACTCTCCCTGTGGTGCGTGTCTCCAGCCCAGTGCCTCCAGTTCCGGCACCACGCACCAGGCCTACTGTGCGCCTCAGCAGGTCAGAGTCGGCCGTCTGCCCAACGCCGCCTGCGCTGCTTGCCTGCTCAGCGCTGCCCGAACTGTCTGCCTTCCCAGCGCTGTCTGAACTGCCTGCCTGCCCAGCGTGGTCTGAACTGTCTGCCTGCCCAGCGCTGCCCGTCTGTCCCGAGCCTTCAGAGCCGTCCAGCCAGGACCAGCCAGAGCCGTCCAGCCAGGACCAGCCAGAGCCGTCCAGCCAGGACCAGCCAGAGCCGTCCAGCCAGGACCAGCCAGAGCCGTCCAGCCAGGACCAGCCAGAGCCGTCCAGCCAGGAGCTGCCAGCCAGTCAGGAGCTGCCGGAGCCAGCCAGCCAGGATCCGCCAGAGCCTTCCGCCAGCCAGGATCCACCAGAGCCTTCCGCCAGCCAGGATCCGCCAGAGCCTTCCGCCAGCCAGGATCCGCCAGAGCCTTCCGCCAGCCAGGATCCGCCAGAGCCAGCCGCCAGCCAGGATCCGCCAGAGCCAGCCGCCAGCCAGGATCCGCCAGAGCCAGCCGCCAGCCAGGATCCGCCAGAGCCAGCCGCCAGCCAGGATCCGCCAGAGCCGTCCAGCCAGGACCTGCCAGAGTCCCTCAGCCAGGACCTGCCAGAGTCCCTCAGCCAGGACCTGCCAGAGTCCCTCAGCCAGGACCTGCCAGAGTCCCTCAGCCAGGACCTGCCAGAGTCCCTCAGCCCGGAGCTGCCGTCCCTCAGCCCGGAGCTGCTGCCCCTTATCCCGGAGCTGCTGCCCCTTATCCCGATGCTGCCCCTTCATTTAGGTGGGTTTAGTTGGAGGGTGGTCATTGGGAGGGGGATACGGAAGCGGGGAGTGACTATGGTGGGGTGGGGACCTCGCCCAGAGCCTGAGCCACCACCGTGGTCAGATGCCCACCCAGACCCTCCCCTAGACTTTGTGCTGGTGCGCCCGGAGTTCGCACCTTAAGGGGGGGGTTATGTCACGTTCCTGACCTGTTTTCTCTTGTTTTGTATGTGTTTATTGGTCAGGGCGTGAGTTTTGGGTGGGCAGTCTATGTTTTCTATTTCTATGTTGGGATTTTGTGTTCGGCCTGGTATGATTCTCAATCAGAGACAGGTGTCTATCGTTGTCCCTGATTGAGAATCATACTAAGGCAGCCTGGGTTTCACTTGTGTTTTGTGGGTGTTTGTTCCTGTGTCAGCGTTTGGGCCACACAGGACTGTTTCGGGTTTGTCACGTTTGTTGTTTTGTATGTTGAAGTGCTTTGTTGTTTTGTCATTAAATAATGAACACTTATCCCTCCGCATCTTGGTCCGATCCATGCTCCTCCTCGTCCGAGGAGGAGAACGACATTGACAGCCGTTACAGAAACACCCACCAAAACAGGATCAAGCGGAGTGGAGAAGGAAGGCAGGAACAACAGCAATGGGGAAAAGAGGAATGGACTTGGGAGGAGATCCTAGACGGTAAAGGACCCTGGGCAGAGCCAGTGGAGTGTCGCCGCCCCAAAGCGGAGCTGGAGGCAGCGAAAGCGGAGAGGAGGTTGTATGAGGCTAAAGCAAGGCAGAGCGGCTGGAAGCCCGAGAGGCTCACCCAAAAATTTCTTGGGGGGGGGGCTAAAGGGGAGTGTGGCGAAGCCGGGTTGGTTACCTGAGCCAACTCCCCGGGCTTACCGTGGAGTGAGAGGGCGTCGTACTGGTCAGACACCGTGTTATGCGGTAAAGCGCACGGTGTCCCCAGTACGCGTGCTTAGCCCAGTGCGGGCTATTCCACCTTGCCGCACTGGGAGGGCTAGGTTGGGCATCGAGCCGGATGTCATGAAGCCGGCCCAACGTATCTGGCCTCCAGTACGTCTCCTCGGGCCGGCGTACATGGCACCAGCCTTACAGGTGGTGTCCCCGGTTCGCCTGCATAGCCCAGTGCGGGCTATTCCACCTCGCCGCACTGGCAGGGCTACGGGGACCATTCAACCTGGTAAGGTTGGGGAGGCTCGGTGCTCAAGAGCGCGTGTCCTCCTTCACGGTCCGGTAGATCCGGCGCCACCTTCCCACCCCAGCCCAGTACCATCAGTGCCGACACCACGCACCAGGCTTCCAGTGCGTTTCCAGAGCCCTGTTCCTCCTCCACGCACTCTCCCTGTGGTGCGTGTCTCCAGCCCAGTGCCTCCAGTTCCGGCACCACGCACCAGGCCTACTGTGCGCCTCAGCAGGTCAGAGTCGGCCGTCTGCCCAACGCCGCCTGCGCTGCTTGCCTGCTCAGCGCTGCCCGAACTGTCTGCCTTCCCAGCGCTGTCTGAACTGCCTGCCTGCCCAGCGTGGTCTGAACTGTCTGCCTGCCCAGCGCTGCCCGTCTGTCCCGAGCCTTCAGAGCCGTCCAGCCAGGACCAGCCAGAGCCGTCCAGCCAGGACCAGCCAGAGCCGTCCAGCCAGGACCAGCCAGAGCCGTCCAGCCAGGACCAGCCAGAGCCGTCCAGCCAGGACCAGCCAGAGCCGTCCAGCCAGGAGCTGCCAGCCAGTCAGGAGCTGCCGGAGCCAGCCAGCCAGGATCCGCCAGAGCCTTCCGCCAGCCAGGATCCACCAGAGCCTTCCGCCAGCCAGGATCCGCCAGAGCCTTCCGCCAGCCAGGATCCGCCAGAGCCTTCCGCCAGCCAGGATCCGCCAGAGCCAGCCGCCAGCCAGGATCCGCCAGAGCCAGCCGCCAGCCAGGATCCGCCAGAGCCAGCCGCCAGCCAGGATCCGCCAGAGCCAGCCGCCAGCCAGGATCCGCCAGAGCCGTCCAGCCAGGACCTGCCAGAGTCCCTCAGCCAGGACCTGCCAGAGTCCCTCAGCCAGGACCTGCCAGAGTCCCTCAGCCAGGACCTGCCAGAGTCCCTCAGCCAGGACCTGCCAGAGTCCCTCAGCCCGGAGCTGCCGTCCCTCAGCCCGGAGCTGCTGCCCCTTATCCCGGAGCTGCTGCCCCTTATCCCGATGCTGCCCCTTCATTTAGGTGGGTTTAGTTGGAGGGTGGTCATTGGGAGGGGGATACGGAAGCGGGGAGTGACTATGGTGGGGTGGGGACCTCGCCCAGAGCCTGAGCCACCACCGTGGTCAGATGCCCACCCAGACCCTCCCCTAGACTTTGTGCTGGTGCGCCCGGAGTTCGCACCTTAAGGGGGGGGTTATGTCACGTTCCTGACCTGTTTTCTCTTGTTTTGTATGTGTTTATTGGTCAGGGCGTGAGTTTTGGGTGGGCAGTCTATGTTTTCTATTTCTATGTTGGGATTTTGTGTTCGGCCTGGTATGATTCTCAATCAGAGACAGGTGTCTATCGTTGTCCCTGATTGAGAATCATACTAAGGCAGCCTGGGTTTCACTTGTGTTTTGTGGGTGTTTGTTCCTGTGTCAGCGTTTGGGCCACACAGGACTGTTTCGGGTTTGTCACGTTTGTTGTTTTGTATGTTGAAGTGCTTTGTTGTTTTGTCATTAAATAATGAACACTTATCCCTCCGCATCTTGGTCCGATCCATGCTCCTCCTCGTCCGAGGAGGAGAACGACATTGACAGCCGTTACAGTTCCAATCCTGAATCGTTAGAGTTCATCATCCTGGCCATCATCCTACATTTAACTACTTCGTCTGGACTATAATTAGCCAACCATTTTTGACTGCTTGTGCTTGACAAGTTCAGAGCCTTTTAATAACCAGAGTAGGGAATAACCTTAATGTGATGGCTTCGTAGAACACAGGTCTTTATATGTCCCGTGTCTAAGTTTCTGTTTCTGTTCTAGTGAAATGAAAGTCACCTCCTTGCCACGTCAAACTTGTACCTATGAATAATGAGAGACTAGAAGAATGAAAGGAAAGGAAAATGGTTTCCAGGATCTGTCATTTGAACATCACCTGTGCAAACCTCTTAAGAGTTTATTGTTGCACCGGTGCGTCAATCTAAGTAACATAATACAAAAAATCACCATCACAATTCATCAATTTAAGCTAGAGATATCTCTGCCTATGACTGCCCTCCGCATCCGCAGTGGAAGGGAGCCGAGCTACAGCAGTGTTTGTCAGACCATGAGACATACTGAAAATCGGTCTTCTCGCGAAAACGTCTCTAGCCGCGTCTGCATTGTTTGGCATACAAACTAATATGACCACCTTATGGAAAGATGAGACTATCATCTGGGAGTCATCTGAAGCCGGTACCGTCGATGTGCCAACTTCTGTTTGCATCATCCATACCGTTTGGGTTACAAACAAATGTTTTTACTTCCACTGTGATTGGATGACAGATGTAAGCAGTTCAGTTTCTTGTCATATTAGGCTCCTTGATTTGGTTCTACTGTGTAACCTCTCCTCTGTTGCCTGAGGTGTACATATGTTCTGCATGTGAAACTGGTGTAGCAAAGCAAAGCTCACATGCACCGAATACAACAGGTGTAGTAGACCTTACAGTGAAATACAAGCCCTTAACCAACAATGCAGTTCAAGAAAGAGTTAAATAGTTAAGAAAATATTTACCAAATAAACTAAAGTAAAAAATTATCAAAAGTAACACAATAACATAACAATAACGAGGCTATATACAGGTGGTACCGGTACCGAGTCAATGTGCGGGGGTACAGGTTTATCAAGGTAATTTGTAGGTAGGGGTAAAGTTACTATGCATAGATAATAAACAGCGAGTAGCAGCAGTGTAAAAACAAATTGGGGGGGAGGTCAATGTAAATAGTCCAGGTGGCCATTTGATTAATTGTTCAGCAGTTTTATGGCTTGAGGGTAGAAGGGAAAGGGGGATACCTAGTCAGTTGTACAACTGAATGCATTCATCTGAAATGTGTCTTCTGCATTTAACCCAACCCCTCCGAGAGGTGCGGGGGCTGCCATAATCGACATCCATGTCTTCGGCGCCCGGGGAACAGTGGATTAACTGCCTTGCTCAGAGGCAGAATGACAGATTTTTACCTTGTCAGTTTGGGGATTCTATCCAGCAACCTTTCGGTTACTGGCCCAACGCTCTAACCACTAGGCTACCTGCCGCCCCTAAGCTGTTAAGGAGCCTTTTGATCCTAGACTTGGCGCTCCGGTACCGCTTGCTGTGCGGTAGCAGAGAGAACAGACTATGACTTTGGTGACTGGAGTCTTTGACAATTTTTGGGCCTTTCCTCTGACACAGCCTAGTATATAGGTCCTGGATGGCGGGAAGCTTGGCCCCAGTGATGTACTGGGCCGTACGCACTACCTTCTGTAGCGCGTTATGGTCAGATGCCGAGCGGTTGCCATACCATGCGGTGATGCAACCGGTCAGGATGTTCTCGATGGTGCAGCTGTAGAACTTTTTGAGGATCTGGGGACCCATGCCAAATCTTTTCGGTCTCCTGAGAGGGAAAAGGTGTTGTCATGCCCTCTTCACGACTGTCTTAGTATGTTTGGTCCATGATAGTTTTTTGATGTGAACATCAAGAAACTTTCAACTTCGACCCGCTACACTACAGCCCTGTCGATGTTAATGTGGGCCTGTTCAGCCCGCCTTTTCCTGTAGTCCATGATCAGCTCCTTTGTCTTGCTGACATTGAGGGAGAGGTTGTTGGCCTGGCCCCACACTGCCAGGTCTCCGACCTCCTCCCTATAGGCTGTCTCATTGTTGTCGGTAATCAGGCCTACCACTGTTGTGTCGTCAGCAAACTTAATGATGGTGTTGGAATCGTGTTTGGCCACACAGTCGTGGGTGAACAGGGAGTACAGGAGGTAACTAAGCACGCACACCTGAGAGGCCCTTGTGTTGAGGATCAGCGTGGTAGATGTGTTGTTGCCTACCTTTACCACCTGGGGGCGGCCCGTCAGGAAGACCAGGATCCAGTTGCAGTGGGAGGTGTTTAGCCCCAGGGTACTTAGTTTAGTGATGAGCTTTGTGGGCGCTATGGTGTTGAACGCTGAGCTGTAGTCAATGAACAGCACTCTCACATAGGTGTTCCTTTTGTCCAGGTGAGAAAGGGCAGTGTTGAGTTCGATTGAGATTGCATCATCTGTGGATCTGTTGGGGCGGTATGCGAATTGGAGTGGTTCTAGTTTATCCGGGATGATGGTGTTGATGTGAGCCATAACCAGCTTTTCAAAGCACTTCATGGCTACCGACGTGAGTGCTACGGGCGGTAATTATTAAGGCAGGTTACCTTCACTTCCTTGGGCACAGGGACTATGGTGGTCTGCTTGAAACATGTAGGTATTACAGACTCGGTCAGGGAGAGGTTGAAAATGTCAGTGAAGACACTTGCCAGTTGGTCCCCGCATGCTTTGAGTACACTTGCTGGTAATCCGTCTGGAGCGTCGCCAGGGAAACTGAAACAGACCACATGTACTTAACACTTACAGTGCCTATAGAAAGTTGACACCCCCATTAACTTTCTTTTCACATTTTGCTGCTTTAAAATCTAAAAGGGATTAAACTATATTTATTTCCTACAGATCTAGACAACCTACTCTACATTTTCAAAGTAAAAGAAAGTTAAAGAACATTTTACAAATTAAGAATGAAATATTCTGAAATATCATAATTGAAATTGGTCACATACACATATTTAGCAGATGTTATTGCGGGTGTAGCGAAATGGTGGATAAGTCTCCACCCTTCACCCCCCTGAGTTAATACTTGATGGAAGCACCTTTGGCAGCCATTACAGCTGTGAATCATTCGGAATAAGATTCTACCAACTTTGCACAACATATATCCATTGTTTTTGTTAACATTTGGTTGGCAATCATTGATAGACAGCAATATTCAAACCTTGTCTTTAAAAAAAAAACAGATTTAAGTCAGGACTGAGACTAGACCCCTCAGGAATACTCAACACCTCTTGGAAAGCCATTCTGGTGTGTCTTTGGCATAAACAGATGTATAAAACCCTATCCCAGGGTTAGGTTTCTGAAGACTGAGGTGAGTTTTCCTCTAACTTTTTACCTGGTCTTTGCTCCTTTCATATTTATTTAGATCCTAACAAACTCCCCAGTCATTGCTGGTAACATTACATTCACTCCATATTACTGGCCTGTATGACAAAGTGAAAAGAGAGAAGCCTGTGTTAAAAAAAGATTAGAGTCTCATGAACAGGATGGTGGTCTTCGTTTTGCTCTACGACCCCCACAAGCCCCACAGGACTCATCTGAAGTTGGTACCGTTGATATGCCAACTTGTGTTTGTAGCGTCCGAACAGTTTGGGCTACAAATGAATGTGACCCCACTAATGTGACCCCCGTGTCACGGGACTTGTCTGAAGGTAACCGGTACCGGTTAAAAAAGAAATGGAAGTATGGAGGCAGTTTTGTGCTACCTAAAAAAGGGGTTAAATATGTGTAACAAATATATCTATATTTCCTGATCTTTCGTGTATCTTCTAGATATAGGGCAGACACTTCAAAACCTTATTCCTTATGAGTTAGTTTTACTGTCTTTTTTTGCCATTTATGAGTGTGTTATTCAAAAGGCCAAACTCAATATTGTATCAAACATTTGTATTGTATTTTTCTTTTATACCTAAAATTCTAAATCAAATAGCTAAATCATTCATGGTATGACCATCTTAAAACAATTCCATACGTCAGGTTAGAACCCCCGCAATTATTAACTTGTAAACCTACCAAGCAATCAAAATGACAAAGATAATAATGCTGCATGACATGTCTTGGGAGAGGATTTGAAACAACACTGTGTGCATGTGCTTGTTGGTGTGTTTTACTGTACTGTATATTATGTATTTCACTTGTCTCTCACTTTTAGTGATCAAACAACCAGAGGATGTTTTTGGTTTGGCACTGACTCTTGTTATGTGAAGAAATCCTGCTCATTCTGTGGGTTTTCCATATTCTATGATTCTGACAGTAGAGGGAGCCTGTGGTTTGCAGTGGAGTTTAATGGATTTAGTGTCCTTGGCTTAGGGAAATAATTTACGTAGAGGTAGTGTAACACTGACAACAACCTGGAAGATATTCAACGTCTTAACAATTGATAAGTGTTAGTGTGTACATGGGAGTGAACACAGTCTAGCCCAACCACTAAACTACCCCATCTTTTTTCTCACACACTGTCATAGACTAAAAACACTGTAGCTCTGTATGGCTCTAAGCATCCTGCAACCAGCGGCTTCAGCCTTTGCTCGCTAGTGTAGAATTATTTTATTTGAATAGATTCCTTTTTCCATCTCATGTAGAAAACCCAGCTTGTTATTTGTGGAGCACACAGGCACGCTGCCAGACAAATCCAAGGTTTTCATGTGATTCTGCTTTATTGTTTCAACAATTACTCAACTTCTATTATTAGATCATCATGGGCAGCTGTGTTGTAAGGGCCTCTTGAACCATTCCAGTAGATATACAAATGACTATATGTCTGCAGAAGGTTTCTCTGTCTGGATTGTAACAAATCAATGACTCTAACAACTATTTTGATCATCCATCAAAGTTGTTAAATGGTGTTTTGATTGCGATGCACTTCTCCTTTCCTCCTTTTGGCTCAGCAGGTACCTGTTACTCTCAGAGTAAATTGCATGTCACTTTTCTGAGGATAAAAAGACTGTGGTTCTCTTACTCTCCAGCTGATTGTGTGTATATTTGTTATTTGTTTAAGTGAATGAAAGGCCACATATTCTGCATGTGAAACAGGGGTGTAGCAAAGCAAAGCCCACTTACTTCCTACCATCCTGTATGGTCCAGTCCAGAGCAACACGTTCACGTGATTGGGTGATGAGACACACACACAAACACGCATGCACACACACACACATGCACACGCACGCACACGCGCACACACACACACACACACACACACACACACACACACACACACACACACACACACACACACACACACACACACACACACACACACACACACACAGCCAGGGAGTCATCATGGGAAGGGTGGGATTAAGACGTGGGCTGATAAAAACAAACACAGGCTGGGCATAGAGCGTCGCCAGGGGAACTGAAACAGACCACATGTACCTAACACTTACAGTGCCTATAGAAAGTCGACACCTCTTCAACCTTTTTCACATTTTACAGTTTTTTTGGATTGCTTACACACTAAAATTAAAAGTAGTACACTATTAGCAAAACCTTACACTCAAGAAGCAAAACATCAGCCCATATTTGCACAACTATAAGCACATTGTCAACCTCACACTTGTTGCAAAACTCTACACACAGTGATTTGCAAAACACTAAACACACTTAACATACATTATACACAAAAATCTATCATGAAGTCACGTCCTTGCAATACCAAAGCACTGACTGTCAAATTACCACACCGTCCAACCAATTGGTTCAACACAGTCATCAGGTGTGCAAACACTCGTTTGCTTAATTGTAGACACACCAATCAGGTGTATAAGCACTATAAAAAGCAGCAGGTGAGTTCATCGGTCTTCAAGCACAATGGAAAGAGTCAGAGAAAGAGTAAGACGACGAGGAGGAGGACGAGGAGGAGGAGGACGACGAGGAGGAGGACGACGAGGAGGAGGAGGACGACGAGGAGGAGGAGGACGAGGAGGAGGAGGACGACGAGGAGGAGGACGACGAGGAGGAGGAGGACGACGAGGAGGAAGGGGAAGAAGAGGAAGACAAGAAGGTGCTCAAAGAGGACCGAATCTGACAAATGAGATCCGCGCAACACTGGTTGACCACGTTGTCAACCACGGCCTGACGCTGAGGGAGGCTGGACTGCGAGTACAGCCAAATATAAGCCGATATACAGTGGCAAGTGTGATGAGAACATTACGACTGGAAAATAGGTATTGTAAAAATATCATCATATCAAAAACATCTGCATGGTTTCAGTAACTGCTTACAGTACTGTATTCTATGCACTATCAGCACTTCTGTTACCTTTTCCTGTGAAATTACTGTACTATTGTATACTGTTTTTTTTCTACATAGGATTGAGGGTCAGGGACGACAAGGGGGAAGGCCTCCTATGTTCACAGAACAGCAAGAGAGGGAGATAGTAAACATGGTTTCGGCCAACAATGCTATAACACTCAAGCAGCTCCAAGCTAACATTGTCAATAACCACGCCATTTTCAACGATATCCATCAGGTCTCAACATCAACACTGGCACGCATCCTAAAAAAAAAACATATTCAAATGAAGCAAATTTATCGAGTGCCTTTCGAGCGCAATTCCGAAAGGGTGAAACGACTGCGGCATGATTATGCAGAGGTATGTATTCACTTTAGCAGTGTGATCTTGCATACTGTCTCATAATCTTTTACTGTACTGTAATATGTATACTAGATCTACACTGAACTACACAATTTTGCCTGACACTGTTTTTCAGAGAGTTTTACGAATGGATGGAGAGGAGATCCAGCATGAGTTCATTTACGTAGATGAGGCTGGGTTCAACCTGACGAGAACACGAAGGAGGGGAAGAAACATCATTGGCCACAGGGCTATAGTCAATGTCCCAGGGCAACGTGGGGGTAATATAACACTCTGTGCAGCCATTACACAGAATGGGGTCCTCCACCGCCATGCCCATATGGGCCCTTACAACACAGCACTCATACTTACATTCTTGGACCAATTGCACAACATAACAGCAGCAAATCAAATCGATCATATGCAATACATTGTTGTCTGGGACAATGTGTCTTTCCACCGCTCTGCTCTGGTTCAGAACTGGTTTCAGCAACATCCACATTTCACCGTCCTATATCTTCCACCATACTCTCCATTCCTCAACCCTATAGAAGAGTTTTTCTCGGCATGGCGGTGGAAGGTATATGATCTCCGTCTCCAGGCTGAGGTACCCCTCATCCAAGCCATGGAGGAGGCCTGTGACCAGATGGAGGTAGCAGCAATGCAAGGATGGATTCGTCATTCAAGACGTTTCTTTCCAAGGTGTCTTGCTAATGACAACATTCGATGTTGATGAAATTCTCTGGCCAGATCCAGCTAGGCGAAGAGACAATGTCTAGTTATTTTTATTTTTTATTTTTTTGAACTTACAATACGTAAAGTGACGTTTGGTTACAGTATTATGAATCTCCATGTCAACATTTTGGGCGTGTTGAGAAATAAATGAGTTTCTTCAGTCTGCAACATTGGTCTTGTGTAGTGTTTGGTGAATTTACATTATATTTGTACTTTGTTGATAGTAGCCTACTCTAATCATAGGGAAGTAGAAGTGCTAAAAGTGTTTTAGGTTTATCACAGCAGAGTGTAACTCGTGCAAACAGTATAGTAATGTGAAACGTGTGTGTTTCATATGGTAACAAAGTGTGTTTTTTAAAAAGAAGTGTATAGTTTTTACAAGAGTGTTTAATTTT
Source organism: Salvelinus namaycush (assembly GCF_016432855.1). NCBI lineage: Eukaryota > Metazoa > Chordata > Actinopteri > Salmoniformes > Salmonidae > Salvelinus > Salvelinus namaycush. Next base: position 14,805,476 of record NC_052341.1, read on the forward strand.
GCAAAGGATCTGTAGTGTTTTGCTAATTGGGTGTGTGGTTGTGCTAATTGTGTGTAGTGTTTTGAAAACACGGGCCCTGTTTTGAAAATCGTGCTTAAGCAATCAAAAAAAACTGTAAAAGTGAAAGAAAGTTATAGAACATAAAAACAATAATAGTTGGATACACATACAACAATAATAGTTGAATAAATCTACTCGCCTGAGTTAATACTTGGTGGAAGCACCTGTGGGAGCCATTAAAGCTGTCAATTATTTGGAAAAAGATTCTACCAGCTTTGCACAGCTCTTAGGGCAACATATATCCATTGTTTTTGTCAAAATTGCTCAAGATCATTAAATTTGGTTGGCAATCATTGATGGACAGCAATATTCAAACCTTGTCTTTTAAAAAAAAACAGATTTAAGTCAGGACTGAGACTAGACCCCTCAGGAATACTCAACACCTCTTGGAAAGCCATTCTGGTGTGTCTTTGGCATAAACAAATGTATAAAACCCTATCCCAGGGTTAGGTTTCTGAAGACTGAGGTGAGTTTTCCTCTAACTTTTTACCTGGTCTTTGCTCCTTTCATATTTATTTAGATCCTAACAAACTCCCCAGTCCTGCCGGTGAGAAGCATGTCTTTGGCATAAAAATGTGTGTTAGTGTTCCGCTGAGCAAGTTGAAACGCGAAACAATTCATTCCAACGATTAGTCACAGTTTCAGATTTAGACCACTACTGAAACAATAGTTCTGTGAAATGCTTGCCTTAAAAAAATACTCCTGTCATACAAGATTTTAACGTCATGTCAGGCCCAGCCTACAGTTTATTCTGATAGCAAGGAAAACATGTAACCAAAGGTAACATGCCATTAATGTATAAAAAAATCAGTTATGAGCCCCATCTAAAATAATGTCATTTTTCAATACTCTCTTTATGTCTCCATCTCCTGGGCTCTTGACATAAATTGTTTGAAATTAATCTGTCAGGTGTTTTGGTTCTTAGCTGCCAGTCATATCCAGTCATTTTCAGCTGACCGAGCACATTTGAATGAAAGGATAACATCCACACATTAATGGTTTTCAATGGAGCACTTTGAAAAAAAGCAGTTCTGAAACATACCCCTGAGGTACGCCAAGGACAATGTATGCGAAACACCAGCTGTGGAGGACATTTTTTTTGTTTCGTTTTTTGTGAGAGTGCAGAGCTCTGTTGTCAGAAATCCCAGTGCTGATGTATACAGCAGGTGAGAGACGTCGATTTATGAATGGGAGACGTTCTGCAGGGGGAAATTGTAATCCATGGTGTGGTTGGGGGAGGGTCACGTGCTGGAAACTGGATAGAAACACAGAGAGGGAAGCCATACTGTGAATTAATAAAAAACTAAACAAAAGATCAAAAGATATCCTGTGAATTAAAAACACCAATCCATTCAGAGACACCCCACAGATTAAAACACATGGTGGATGAAATGTGTATAAGAATTTTGAACATTAGAATGTTAAACAGCCACCAAAAAATGTGTGGCGAGAAAGCATTTCCCAGTACTTGAAAAGTGTCGTCTCCTCATCAGAGAAGTACTTAACTCATAATGGCGCCGGAGGGGATGGCTGCCGTTTTACGGGTTCCTAATCAACTGTGCTATTTTGTTATTTTTTTTGTATTGTTTGAGACTTATTTTGTACCTAAAGTTGCTGCTACCGTCTCTTATGACCGAAAAGAGCTTCTGGACATCAGAACAGCGATTACTCACCTCGAACTGGACAAAGATGTTTTCTTTAATGAGTCCGACGCGAAGGATATACTGGTTTCTGGAGAACAGGCCCAAATCTCCGTCATTAGCGTGAAGAAAAGGCAGAGATACCGAGGGAGAATGTTGGGGTGCCTTGTTAGGATTCATAGGCGAGTGAGTAAATCAACATTACCATCGGTTTTAGTGGTCAACGTGCAATCACTGGAAAACAAACTCGATGCTCTACAGTTGAGACTATCCTACAAACAGGACAGTAGAAACTGTAATATCTTATGTTTCACTGAGTCGTGGCTGAACAACGACATGGATAATATAGAGCTGGCTGGGTTTTCCGTGCATCAGCAGGATAGAGCAGCTACTTCTGGTAAGACGAGGTGTGTTGGTGTGTGTGTCTATTTGTCAATAACTGCTGGTGTGCGATGTCTAATATTAAAGAAGTCTCTAGGTATTGCTCGCCTGAGGTAGAATACCTCATGATAAGCTGTAGACCACACTATCTACCATGTTATTCGTAGCCGTCTATTTACCAGCACAAACCGATGCTTGCACTAAGACCGCACTCAACAATTTATATAAGGCCATAAGCAAACAAAAAAATGCTCATCCAGAAGTGGCGCTCCTAATGGCCAGAGACTTTAATGCAGGCACACTTAAATCCGTTTTACCTCATTTCTACCAGCATCTCAAAATCAAATCAAACTTTGTTACATGCGCCGAATACAACAAGTGTAGACCTTACCTTAAAATGCTTACTTATAAGCCAACAATGCAGTTCAAGAAAGAGTTAAGAAAATATTGACCAAATAAACTAAAGTATGGTGCTGCAGAGATGGAGATGGAGATGGAAGTTTCTACCATCTCCATAGAGGAACTCTAGAGCTCTGTCAGAGTGACCATCGGTTTCTTGGTCACCTCCCTGACCAAGACCCTTCTCCCCCGATTGCTGTTTTGCCCGGGCGGCCAGCTCTAGGAAGAGTCTTTTTGGTTCCAAACTTCTTCCATTTAAGAATGATGGAGTCCACTGTGTTCTTGTGGAGCTTCAATGCTGCAGAAATGTTTTGGGACCCCTCCCCAGATATGTGCCTCGACACAATCCTGTCTCGGTGCTCTACAGACAATTCCTTTGACCTCATGGCTTGGTTTTTGCTCTGATATGCAATGTCAACTGTGGGACCTTAAACAGTGGCTTGCGAAAATATTCACCCCCCTTGGCATTTTTCCTATTTTGTTGCCATACAACCTGGAATGCAAATGGATTTTTGGGGGGTTTGTATCATTTGTTTTCCCCATACGCCTACCACTTTGAAGATGCAAAATATTTTTTATTGTGGAACAAACAAGAAATAACACAAAAAAACAGAACACTTGAGCGTGCATAACTATTCACCCCCCCAAGTCAATACTTTGTAGAGCCACCTTTTGCAGCAATTACAGCTGCAAGTCTCTTGGGGTATGTCTCTATAAGCTTGGCACATCTAGACACTTGGATTTTTGCCCATTCTTCAAGGCTAAACTGCTCCAGCTCCTTCAAGTTGGATGGGTTCCGCTGGTGTACAGCAATCTTTAGGTCATACCACAGATACCACAAATCCATTTAAATTACAGGTTGTAATGCAACAAAATAGGAAACATGCCAAGGGAGTGAATGCTTTTGCACTGTATATTCAGGTGTGTGCCTTTCCAAATCATGGACAATCAATTGAATTTACCACAGGCGGAATCCAATCAAGTTGTAAAAACATCTCAAGGATGATCAATGGAAACAAGATGCCCCTGAGCTCAAATTCGAGTCTCATAGCAAAGGGTCTGAATACTTATGTAAATAATGTATTTCTGTTTTTTAATTTGAATAAATTTGCAAACATTTTTAAAAACCTGTTTTTACTTTGTCATTATGGGGTATTGTGTTTTGATTGCTGAGTTTTATTTTTTTAATCCATTTTAGAATACGGCTGTAACGTAACAAAATGTGGAAAAAGTCAAGAGGTCTGAATACTTTCTGACGGCACTGTATATGACAGACAGTTGTTGGTCAGGATTATTATCCCTCTCATTGAAAGCGGCAACTCTAGCCTTTAGCTCAGTGCGGGTGTTGCCTGTAATCTATGGCTTCTGGTTGAGATATGTACGCACGGTCACTGTGCGGACAACGTCTTCGAGACGCTTATTAATGCATGCGGTAAACTCTTCAATGCCATCCGATGAATCCTGGAACATATTCCAGTCTGTGCTAGCAAAACAGTCCTGTAGCTTGGCATCTGCTTCCTCTGACCACTTCTGTATTGTGGCCGTAACTGGTACTTCCTGTTTGAGTTTTTGCTTGTAAACAGGAATTAGGAGGATAAAGTTATGGTCAGATTTGCCAAAAGAAGGGCGAGGGAGAGCCTTATATGTGTCTGTGTGTGTGGAATAAAGGTGATCTAGTTTTTTTCGCCTCTAGTTGTAGAGGTGACATGCTGGTAAAGATTTTTTCAAATTGACTTCAGTTTTCCTGCATTAAAGTCACCGGCCACTACGAGCGCGACCTCTGGGTGTTCATTTTCTTGTTTATTTATGCCCTTATTGTTGGTGTGTGTTCTTAGTGCCAACATCGTTTTTTGGTGGTAAATAGACAGCTACGAAGAAAATATAGATTCAAACTCTCTTGGTAAGTAGTGTAGTCTACAGCTTATCATGAGGTATTCTAACTCAGGCGAGCAGAACCTCAAGACTTCCTTAATATTAGAGATCGTGCACCAGTTTTTGTTAACAAAGTGACACACACCCACTCCCCTGAGCTTAACCGACGCAGCCGCTCTCTCCTCCCGATGTGTAGAAAAACAGCTAGATTTATATTTACCATGTCCTTGTTCAGCCACGTCTCTGAGGAATGTAGGATATTACAGTTCTTCAGATCACATTGATAGGATAGTCTTGAACGGAGCTCATCAAGTTTATTTTCCAGGGATTGCACTTTCACCAATAGAACGGAGGGTAGAGGAAATGTATCTCAATCTCCAACAAAGTCTTGTCAGGGATCCCGCACGCCTTTCCTCCTTCTCCTCCTTCTTCTTGAGTGTCGGGGATTTGGGCCTAGTCTGCGATAATCAATATGTCAATATGTTCAGCTCTAGCCTCTAGCTATCTGTCAGATAGTGCTATAATAGCCACTTCATATCACTATCTAAAAACTGTTGTGTGTATGGAAATGTTTTGTCGACTTTGTTTTGTCCCTTTTCAACAGAAGTAAATTAACTTGGCTAGCTTTCGCTAGTTAATGTAACTTTTGAGAGAGAGCTAGCCAAATGTTAGCTAACGTTAGCTAGTTAGTTATCTCTCTAACATTAGCTATTCTTTTTGCCTTCATCACACTAGATCTGAATCAAACAATGAAACCAGCAGCAAAACGATTGAAGACTGATATTCTTAATTTTTTTCAGTGCAATGTGACATTTTATTAGATGTGCAACGTTATTGATCTGTCAGTTAGCTAACTGCTTACTTTTCACAATGACACGGTAATAAACAGCTCTACAGGCTTCACTGTTGTGGTGCACAGTTAGTACACAACACTATGCTCATCATGGGTTAGCAGGATCAGATGGTGAAAGGTGTCCCAACAGTGTCAGACAGCCAGGGAAGACCAGTCTATGGAGCTCAGGTGAATTTAGTATATTATTAACAATATCAGTGAATGGATACAACGTAGGCCTACAGAAGCTACATGGCAACAGCTTAATTATCCTCTTAGATGTAAAGTCCCTTGTTTTGGGGACCTGCGTGGCTCTGGTACTGGTTCCGGCCGACATTTTTGCTTTAAATTGATCCATGGACACCATGGATTGGTAGACCAAGATTCTCAGGGTATATCTCTTTTGCCTGTGTGAAGCAGGATGTGAATACTGACACCACTTGATTCTGACACTAGTATTGTGGTGGATATTTTAAATGACAAATAATGAGGAGAGACGAGGTCAATCACCAATCAGGATATTAACTTTATTAAAAACGTATTGATTAGGGGGCTGGTCACAATACACACACAGAAGTGAATAGAGTGCCCCATGATTCTGAGTTGGGGCTTGCCTTGTATAGCCCAACCTTGTTCCATTTTCTTAATCCACCACAACTGTCTCAATTTGTTGAGCCAACCGAGGGTCTTCTGTGTTCTCGTACTAAGAACTGTTTCTTCTTAGAAAAGAGGATAAGGAGAGACTTGTTCGGAACAGAGATACCTCTTTCCGAACATGCAAGTTTCAGACTTACAGGGGGTGGGGGTAAGAACACGAGATGTGCACAGCCATTGTGGATTTAGAGACAGAGTTAGGTGACAACAGCATCTTACACAACCAGAGTAACAGGATTGTACATACCTATCATTTAAAGTAAAACTATTACTAATCCCCCCGCCACACCCGGTATGCAGCATTACTAGTTATTGTTTATGGTCCTCTCCTAATAAATTATGACTTTTATTACATATAGTTACATTTAATTTAGCTTAAAGCTACAGTCTGGGATCTGGGAATAATGGTCATTTCAATTTTTGAACCATTGATTCTATTCTTGGATAATATAATGTATAAATGTACACCGAGTTAATTATTTGTTAAGCCTCATTTTAGCAGGATCAGATGGTGAACGGGGTCTCAGCAGGGTCAGGAAGCCAGGGTGAACCAGTCTTTGACAAAGCTGAGGTGAATTTTTGCAGATACAACACTTTATTCTCTCTGTGCAGTAAACACGGGACAAAAAGATTGAAACTACAGTAGAGATGGCTAGAATGGCCATGGGTCATTAGGTTGTGTAGAAATTCAGGAAATGAACTTGAGATGCCCCCCAAAACTCTGGGGGAAGACCACCACAGCCCCCGCCAGGTTATGAAATTAATATTTGAAAACATTGTAACCATTCTTTGCATAACGTTCAGCCGTGCTACAGTAGTTCACGAAACCTCAGAGTATGTTGTCCATTGAAGTTGTTGTCTCTGGCTCTTTTGATATCAGATTCAGAATTAATAATAACAAGATTGTGGTAGTTTGAAAGAGTTTGATCCACCTTAGGCCAGGAGTGTTTCCAATTTACATGACATAACAAGAAAAACCCTAGCCCTAGTCATAGCACGGATGAAAAGGGAAGCTATCTGTAATAAGAATATTTTGTCATAGCCTACGAATAGGACCCAGAGTTTTAACTGATCAGGAAAAACTCCAGGCCCCAGTAAAGAGACATACATTTTTTCCACACCACTTTTGAACCTGTGGTGCCATCTCTTTTAAATATGTTTTATTAATTGTAGATTCCTACTTATAAGTGGTCAGCAGGAGAAAAAATTGCTTACTGTTTTTAGCTTACGCTGACATACATGGGTTATTTGATCTTTGACTTGGGTTAAGGAGGGTTTTCTTCCATCCTTTTCCTTCTTCAATATCACAGTTTTGAATGCCCAGATCTGCTTTTAGTAAACCTTTTTAAGCCCTCCCACATCCTGGCATATGGAGAGAGGAGGACCCTTGGATCAGGCTCACATTTTGGGTAGGAAACCTGGGGTCTGGAGGGGCTGCTTGGGCACGTCTTGCTGAGTGTTCAGAGGAAGCAGGATGAGGGATTGTCACAGAATTTGTCAGGCTCCCGTTGCGCCAGACCTTAGGGTTAGCACTGTGCCTCCTGTTTTAGAAAGCTGTAGTTCAAATACAGAGTAAACAGCCCTCGGCCCTAAACCCTCAGCCCTTGAATGACGTTTTACATCGTCACATGCGAGTGTACCTTAAATATCACTTGCCCAAGCAGGGAGAGTGATGATCGGAGAGGCAACGCCCTTGGTGGAAATCTTGAAGTTGAGCTTAAAAACAACCAACCTGAGCTATTAATGTACCAACAAGCTAACATAGCTAGCTAGCACTACTTCTAGGTAGCTAGCTACAATTACCCATAGCCGGCTAGCTAATTTTATAGTTTGGTCATTTATTCCAATTCATTTACGAATTCCCCAAAATATGTTTATGAAACTAGCTACGTTTAATAGGCTCCTCACTACGAGACCAAGCCAATGTGAGCGCCATTCCTATTTAACAACGCTAAAACAAATCTATATATATTTTTTTCATAATTTTGTGTGATTGGCTGGACCATTAGCCCAAACAGTTGAGAAGGCTGCTGCTCACGTTCAGAGGAGAAAGGACTGGAGACAACAGCAGACAAGTTGGGAGCTTAAATACTTTCAGTTTAAGAGAAACCTTAGATACTGAAGTTATACTTTAAGTTCCTTATTCTTGAGCATTTCTGTTTGTAAAAAGATGTAATCAAGCCTAGGGAATTAAGCCGTTTACTCTGCCTCACTGAGCCTCTGTACCCTGAGACCCCTCCTAGCTCTGGTCTGTGGCGGTGGCCTCTCCCCAGGCTCTGCCACAAATGGTGGAGAATGCGTGCACCCGCACCACCTGCTGGCCCGGAGGACCATGAGCTACATTGTGTAGTGTCAGTACATCACTCCCTGGAGGCAGAGGGCAGTTCATTTAAAGTTAAAGAAATGCTCAAGAAAAATCATCTCTGAAGGTGAGCAGCAGCCTTCTCAACAGTTTGGGCTAATTGTCCAGTCAATCACACACTTGATGAACTAATGAACCTCAGCTGGGCTCTATTAGCCTCCTAACTGGGAAGGTTTTGGAAGGAGCTAGGAAGGCGCTGGAATGCTGTGGTAAGAGGGTTTGCCTTTATAAACATCACCTTGTTCTAGGGAGATTTACACGGCTATCAAAACATCACGCCAGGGTAAGCCTACACGAAACCCAGCCCTTATTTTAAGTGTTTCTAAAATCCTTTGTGGGAAAAATTAGTGTTAGTGAATTAGTGAAAAATTTACCGCTAGGTTTTGTGGGTATTGTGACTCATACTGTGGCACTCTATAGCACCACAAGACAACATCCAGGTATGATCAGCCATGGAATATGGTGTAATTGCAGACTGCAATTTGGTGCATTTCTTGATGTATGTGTCCCCTGATATCAGGAAATGTCCATTGATACCTGCCATTGGTCAGTTCTGGTGTTATGTTTCCATAGCAGGTTAGGATAATTAACGTGGCAGGTTAGGAGACAGGTAAATGTTAGGAAAAGGGTTAGGCTTAGCTACAGTTGTCAAGAACTGTTGTCCCCGACGCAAAAGAAATGGCCACGGAACAAAGGCTAGCATCAATGGGTGTAACTTGATATCAAGAAACGCCTATATCAGATAACGTCCCTAATTGTGGTTTGCAATTACACCCTTCTCCAGCCAGGTTGAACTGTACATGTGAGATAATGCCTACGTGTACATGTGCAGAGCAAATATGTTGTTTATTCTAGCTAAACTTTGGCCCACAGGCACTCCCACCATTTCTCCCAAAAGAAAATCCCTTTTTAGAAATGACATTTGTTTGGTTTAGGAAATGATCCCCATTAAACCATAGAACCTGATCTAGTGTTAGAAATGGAAAAGGTAAAGTCCTCCCGAGTGGCGCTGCAGTCTAAGGCACTGCATCACAGTGCTAGAGGTGTCACTAGAGACACGGGTTCAATCCCGGGCTGTATCACAACCGGCCGTGATCGGGTGTCCCATAGGGCGGCACACAATTGTCCCAGCTTGGCACTCACCATGTGGTTTAAGAGAACAAGGAAACATTTAGAGGGCTACTACTGTAGATTTCCAGTCATCTCCACCCAAAATAGATGGGCTAACCTAACTTAAACATTTGGAGGCAGTGAGAGAACAGAGACAATTCTGAATACAACAAAACAAACATGGTACGGAGAGAACCATCGATTGGATTTCATCCATTTAAAGTGAGTAGGAACAGACAGTTATTTGTTAGAATGTGAGTCAATCAGGGGCTATTATCATGTTAACAGGGCTGTGAAATCCTCTGACCCCCACTATTCATCATTAGTCGTAATAGAGGCAGGAGGCTATATTAGTCCACAAAAGCCAGTGAACTAATGCAGACCTCATATGATAAATATAGGATCCACTAATAATGGCTGTGTTGAAGTCTTTTTGACTACTGGCCATGCTTTACAGGGGTTTTTCAAAAATGCCAAACTGCCACATCTTATTGTATTTCAAAACTACAATGTAATGTCTTCTGAGTCTTTTCTCTCTGAATATTCTGTCATCTAGAATGTGTTACAGCTGAAGAAATTTGGCATACCGCCCCGATACTATTGCTGCACCATCGAGAGCATCCTGACCGGTTGCATCACGGCCTGGTAAGGGAATTTGCTCCGCCCACGACCGCAAGGCCCTCCAGCGGGTGGTGAAGACGGCCCAGTACATTACTGTCTGAGGAAGGCACGCAGCTTCATCAAGGACCCCACACACCCCAGCCACGAGCTGTTCTCTCCCTTACTGTCGGGCAGACAGTATCGCAGCATGAGATCTCATAACAACAGGCCCAGAGACAGTTTCTATCTACAGTACAAGTCATCAGACTGCTGACCACCTGCTCTGATTCTCCGCATCTTAGTACACATGCAGTCACTCATGCACGCACCTACACAGACATACACACATACCTTTAGAAAGTATTGACACCCACTTTACTTTTTCCACATTTTGTTGTGTTACAGATTTTGTGTCACTGGCCTACACACATTAACCCATAATGTCAAAGTGGAATTATGTTTTTAGGATTTTTAACCCCTTTGTAATGGCAAGATTAAATATTTCAGGAGTAAAATTTAGCTTAACAAGTCATATAATAAGTTGAATGGACACAATATGTGCAATAATAGTGTTTAAGATGATTTTTGAATGAATAACTCATCTCTGTCCCCCACACATACATCAAAGAAGGGCACCTATTGCTGGATGGGTAAAAATAAAAAAAACAGACAGTGAATATCCCTTTGCGCATGGTAAAGTTATTAATTACACTTTGGATGGTGTATCAATACACCCAGTCACTGCAAAGATACAGGCGTCCTTCCTAACTCAGTTGCCAGAGAGGAAGGAAACTGCTCAGGGATTTACCATGAGGCCAATGGAGACTTTAGTTTAATGGCTGTGATAGGAGAACTGAGGATGGATCAACAACTTTGTAGTTACTCCACAATACTAACCTAAATGACAGAGTGAAAAAGGAAGCCTGTACAGAATACAAATATTCCAAAGCACGCATCCTGTTTGCAATAAGGCACTAGTAAAACTGCAAAAATGTCCTGAATACAAATACAAAGTACCGCTCTTCATATTTTCCTCTTCAAGGACTAGGGAATTTTTATAGGCTAAAAAGAAACAGAATAGAGCTAAGCACAGGTAAAGTCTGAGAGGAAAACCGTATTCATGTCTGCTTTCCAACATGACAATAACCTAAAACACAAGGCCAAATATACACTGGAGTTAATTACCAAGACGACATTGAATGTTCCTGAGTGGACTAGTTACAGTTTTGACTTAAATCAGCTTCAAAATCTATAGCAACACTTGAACATACCTGTCTAGCAATGATCAACAACCAACTTGACAGAGCTTGAAGTATTTTTTAAAGAATAATGTGCAAATAATTGTAAAATCCAGGTGTGCAAAGCTCGTAGAGACTTACCCAGAAAGACTCACAGCTGTAATCACTGCCAAAGGGGATTCTAACAAGTATTGACTCATGGGTGTGAATACTTATGTAAATTATATATTTCTTTATCTCATTTTCAATACATCTGCAACAATGTCTAAAAACATGTTTTCACTTTGTCATTATGTGTAGATGGTTAAAAAATACAAATATATGTAATCTATTTTGAATTCAGGCTGTAACAACAAAATGTGGAATTAGTCAAGGGGAATCATTTCTGAAGGCTTCAGCAATAGGGATTGAATAGACCCCTAAATGTGTTTCCTCTACTTCACTGGCAAGACATACTTTAATTGCATAATGTTTCGTGTTTAAAAGTACTCAAGCTGCCATGAAGTGCACAGGCATCATCATCTTCTTCTTCGCCAGTGTGTATAAAAAGAGATCTGGGACGACAGGCAGCAGCTTCTTGTGATGGATGCCAACACACAGTGAGACAGCCCAGTGTCCTTGTTTTACCCACAGCTATGTGAAGTATGAGGGGAGGCAGTTGGGCAGAGTGACCTCCCAGGCCTCCAGCAGGAATCCAAGATGTCTCCAGGTGTCCTCTTTCATGGTTGGAAACTCACCCGTCATCACTTCGCTTTCAAACATTACATAGATCTACAAAAGTGAGCTGGTTCTGAACTGACAATTTCATTCGTGAACGAGAAGTGCCTCTGTTCTAAAGATGCGATTGCGATACTGTATGTTTTAAGTAGGGTTGCAAAATTCTGGTAACTTGATCAATATCCACAGGTTTTCCAGAAATCCAAGTTGGTGGGACTTCTGGAATTATTAGGGAATAAGGAGTAAATCTAGGAATTTGTGGAAAGTTACCAGACATTTTGCAACCCTAGTTGGAAGTCTAGATACTCAAACAGAATGTTGTTTATAAAAAAAGGGATTTTTTTTTACTCTATACAGAAATATTTAGCCTTGTCCACAAGGCTGCAAAAAGAGGTGGTGGTAAGAAACATCCTTTATTGATGAGTTTAGAATTAGTCATATCAAAAGTAATTTGAGTTTAGCTCAGAACATGGCATTCTGTGCAGCTGTACAGACAGAGATACATGAAGGTGCAGTCTTCATTAGAGAAACGTATCTTCTAACTGAACCCTTGTACAACAGTTAGCTAATGACCATCTAAACAGACATGAAATGACAGTGGTTTGGGTAGCTATACGGAATACAGACAGATGTAGGATCTTAAATTGAACAGTTTCTCACAGCAGGAAAATAATATTGCAGCAACAAGAAATTTGAATTATTGTGTGGATTATAATGAAAAATGAATGTAGACGTTGACATTTTAAAGCCGAAACTACAAACTTTAGAAGCATTTGTAAACCTTGAATACATTACACATTTGCATTTCCTGCTGTGCAAGAAATTTCCTGCAACTAAAGGGTGAACAAATGAAGATCCTACATCTGTATCTGTTTAGATTTGATTTTACTCCTGACAACTCAGCTTGTTTCTCTCTCACAAGATTGTATGTTTTTGGCAGGACCATATGAAAGATTGTAGCTACATAGCTAATTCTCACCTACAGTTTAAGATGGACAAATTCTCACCAACAGTGATCATACTGAGTCCTCTTGTCTGAGTCCTCTTGTCTCTCTCTGTCTCTCTCTCTCACTGTGCTGATGACAGCATTGTGTACTGGGCAGTTTGCTGACAGACCAACAAAAAGGTGTAATGGGTTCGCACTCAAAAGGATGTAGCATAATGCTTACTTCATTATTCACTTTTTAAAAATGATTTTCACTGCATCAGGGATAGCGTACACAGACATTTCGGCTTTACAGCCTTCTTCAGTGTGTAAAGCTGTAAAGCCAAAACGTCTGTGTACGCTATCCCTGATCCAGTGAATTTTTTAAACAATAATAATAATGAAGTAAGCTTTATGCGATATCTTTTTGATTGCGAACCCGGTATACCTTTTTGTTTGTCTGAATTTGCGGGTTTTACGCATCAGCCAAGCTTCTGGGAGAGCGCGATGGTTCTCTTGACAGGTTGCTGACAGAGAAACACTAGCTTTATACCAAGGAAGACTGCATCGCCGGGTCGCCCATCATGCCTTAGTACCACCATGTTAAACACTAGTCACATAGCTGCTGCTGCTGCAGTCACACGACCAGGTACCTTAAGTTACAGTAGCCCACATGCTACAGACAGACTGCCCCGGAATGGGCACAGAAGGTGTGTTTAAACCAGTGACATGAAGCACATACTGTATGAAGCACATGTTAAATAAGGAGATGTACAGAAAATGTATGTCTGAGTTGGTGTATGCAGAGCTAGGGCTGGATTCAATCAGTAGTGCTGAAGATCTGCGCTACAGCGCAATATACAGTGCATTCAGAAAGTATTCAGGCCCTTAACTTTTTCCACATTTTGGTTATGTTACAGCCTTATTCTAAAATGTATTAAATACATTTTTTACTCATCAATCTACACAAAATATGCCATTATGACGAAGTGAAAACAGGTTTTTAGAAATGTTTGCAAAAAATAAAAAAACTGAAATACCTTATTTACATAAGTATTCAGACCCTTTGCTATGAGACTCTAAATTGAGCTCAGGTGCATCCTGTTTCCATTGATCATCCTTGAGATGTTTCTACAACTTGATTGGAGTCCACCTGTGGTAAATTAAATGTATTGGACATGATTTGAAAAGGCACACACCTGTCTATATGTAACGGATGTGAAATGGCTAGCTAGTTAGCGGGTACGCGCTAGTAGTGTTTCAATCAGTTACGTCACTTGCTCTGAAACCTAGAAGTAGGGTTGCACCTTGCTCTGCAAGAGCCGCGGCTTTTGTGGAGCGATGGGTAACGACGCTTCGTGAGTGTCAGTTGTTGATGTGTGCAGAGGGTCCCTGGTTCGCGCCCGGGTCGGGGCGAGGGGACGCCGTAAAGTTATACTGTTACATTGATGCTGTTGACCCGGATCACTGGTTGCTGCGGAAAAGGAGGAGGTTGAAAGGGGGGTGAGTGTAACGGATGTGAAATGGCTAGCTAGTTAGCGGGTACGCGCTAGTAGCGTTTCAATCAGTTACGTCACTTGCTCTGAAACCTAGAAGTAGGGTTGCACCTTGCTCTGCAAGAGCCGCGGCTTTTGTGGAGCGATGGGTAACGATGCTTCGTGGGTGACTGTTGTTGATGTGTGCAGAGGGTCCCTGGTTCGCGCCCGTGTCGGGGCGAAGGGACGTACTAAAGTTATACTGTTACATATATAAGGTCCCACAGTTGACAGTGCATGTCATAGCAAAAACCAAGCCATGAAGTCAAAGGAATTGTCCGTAAAGCTCAGAGAGAGGACTGTGTCGAGGCACAGATCTGGGGAATGGTACCAAACAATTTCTGCAGCATTGAAGTTCCCAAGAACACAGTGGCCAACATCATTCTTAAATGGAAGAAATTTGGAACCACCAAGACTCATCCTAGAGCTGGCCGCCTGGTCAAACTGAGCAATCGGGGGAGAAGGGCCTTGGTCAGGGAGGTGACCAAGAACCCGATGGTCACTCTGACAGAGCTTCAGAGTTCCTCTGTGGAGATGGAAGAACCTTCCAGAAGCACAACCATTTCTCTCTGCAGCACTCCACAAATCAGGCCTTTATGGTAGAGTTGCCAGACGGAAGCCACTCCCCAGTAAAAGACACATGACAGCCCGCTTGGAATTTGCCAAAAGGCACCTAAAGTACTCTCAGACCATGAGAAACAAGATTCTCTGATCTGATGAAACCAAGATTGAACTATTTTGCCTGAATGCCAAGCATCACATCTGGAGGAAACCTGGCACCAGGGATGTTTTTCAGCGGCAGGGACTAGAGGACTAGTCAGGATCGAGGGAAAGATGAACGGAGCAAAGTACAGAGAGATCCTTCATGAAAACCTGCTCCAGAGCTCTCAGGACCTCAGAGTGGGGCGAAGGTTCACCTTCCAACAGGACAACGATCCTAAGCACACAGCCAAGACAATGCAGGAGTGGCTTCAGGACAAGTCTCTGAATGTCCTTGAGTGTCTCAGCCAGAGCCTGGACTTCAATCCGATCTAACATCTCTGGAGAGACCTGAAAATAGCTGTGCAGAGACACTCCCCATCCAACCTGACAGAGCTTGAGAGGATCTGCAAAGAAGAATGGGAGAAACTCCCCAAATACAGGTGTGCCAAGCTTGTAGCATCATACCCAAGAAGACTCGTGGCTGTAATCATTGGCAAAGGTGCTTCAACAAAGTACTGAGTAAAGGGTCTGAATACCTATGTAAATGTCATATTTCAGTTTTTGCTTTGTCATTATGGGGTATTGTGTGTAGATGGATGAAATATATATTTTTCTCATCAACTTTATAGTAAGGATGTAACGTAACAAAATGTGGAAAAAGTCAAGGGGTCTGAATAATTCCCAAATCCACTGCACATTTAAAGGCAATGTTCCCGCACAGACTGCATTCACAGTAAATGCTGCATATGTCGGCTCAATAGGAAAGTACCTTTAAATTTAAAGCGCGCTATAGCGCTGGACTTCGGCAATACAGATTGAATCGAGCCCCTAGTGCAGGTATCATTACATCATGGCCACAGAAAGAGGGAGAACTCAGAATTTGCATTCTCTTTAATAGCACACAGTTATCTCAGACCAACCAGATACAGTTAACATTGGCAGGGATTCCACTTTACACTCTTTCATGTACTGCACCTTTCACTTCAGTAGTTTACCATAACTTCAAGGCAGACAATAGACTTAAACAACATAGCTATTAACATTGTATTTGGCTAAATAGTTATAGAGTTCAACATTATGCAATGTATTGGATATAGGTCTAATGGGGTTAGTGTTAGTTTTATTCTGTGATGAGGAAGAATACACAACATACAGTATGAGTACTGAAATATACAAATCCCCGTAGGTAGGAGCTGTTTTCAATTTGGTTGGTTTTATTGAATCAGTCTGCATACTAGATAGTCATAGATATATTATTAATATCATGTTAACAATGTTTTCCCCAAAAAGAAAGAAGTTGCATTCATCAGGGTGGCAGAGACTGCAGCTTGTCAAACTTCAAGTATGTGAAACAGAACATTTGTATGCAAACAGAACATACCTGCAAACCTCACTGTCCATTTTCTCCCACATGACAAAGCCAATACTAAAAGTAATGTCCTCTATTCTGCCTTGATCAGGTTTGAGTAGGCTGCCTCAGAGCTTGACCTTTAATATTGAAATAGCTCTATAAAATGTTAGATATAAAAACTTTAAATCAATTTGGATCTGGCTACAATGCCCTACTAGTTGTTACAGTACTCCTCCCAAGAGAAAGGTTCTAGTGTGTTTACTGGTCGTACATATGCTATAAACACAACAAATCAACATGGCATGGCCTTACAACAAAGAGAGAAAAGACAACATAGATCTTAGTCATTGCTAATGTCATTTAGCTCACATTCTCCATCCTTGAACTTGTCTAAAACAGTTTAAGTAATGCAAATGGAACATTGGCAGGATCTTCTAATACTGACATTCCAACAAAATAAACTAACGCTACATCACTCAACACTCCTTGTAGCCGAACAATCAAAGCTGATTGTTTCAAAGCTTTTATTTAGACAAATCAAAATGGAATAGCCTTCTCTATACACATAAGCAGTTAGGCACATGGACATTACAATGGAGTCTACTTCTCACCCTGATGTCCTAGTTACTTCTTGGCATAAGTCAAGTCATTTGACTGTAAATGATCGCAAAATGGCTATCAGTAATAGGAATGGTAAATACATAGCACCATCTTTGTTGAAAATAAAAAATAGAAAAATAATGTTGAAACATTTTACAAACAGAAATAACCAAACCAACATTTGAATGGTTAAAGACATGCTCCGGACCTTTGGCAACTACTAAGTATTTCTTTTAAATCTCCCTCTTTGGGCTGGATGTGTCAATGTGTAGTTCAGAATTACTGTGTCTTACCTCAATTAGCCACGAAATCCCTAGTTTGAAAGCAATTTTTTCTTAAAGCTGTGCTTTGCCATTTTTCCTAGAATTTGTCCATTTGAGCCAGCCCCCTAGCAATTTGAGTTCAACCAATGAGCTTCAGCTCCTCACCATATTTGTGACAACAAGGAAGAGGCACACACAGCAGAGCATGAGAGGGAGCAGTGACATTGGGCATGTCTCGTAGTACGCAATTTTCGGGGGCCACTTTTGGATCGTGAGCTCTACTTTTAAAACTACTGGCTAAAAAGTAGACAAAGTACTGGAGAATCCCTTTAACAACCATCATTTGGATGTTACCACTTAGTTTTTGTAAAGCAAGCTCAGTTACACATTCTTTCTAGTTCTATATTTTATACATGCACTTTGGTTAAAATAGTTCAAAACTTTTTTATTCTTACATTTTTGGTGGGTTACATAGAGAAACAAACAACGCCTAATTATAAACAAATATTTAGGCACTTTATCAGCTAAAATGAAGCTCATACGAATATTTTTGTCAACGGAGCAACACGACAATACTATGTACATACACGTAAAATGTGTTATAAATAGGTTTTAAACCATAGATACTACAGTATATACATTTGACAGTATTGGTTGTTTCATTATGTCATTTTTGGTGGTTGTGTTTTTGGTGTTACCCCTAGGGTGCGGTGCAGACCTAGGTGAAGCAGCCTTGTGACCCAGTGAGGTATACAGGTCCTCAAGCTTTTGAGTTTAGTCTCCTAGGGGTGATTGTTAATGCTGAGGGCGGGGTGGAGGTTAGGGGACACGGGCCTCATTCCCGTTTTCTCAAGATGACGTAGATGAGTCCGCTGATCAGGGCCAGAGGGAAGGCCACCCAGGCCAGGATATAAGCCCAGCCGAAGGCCTCCGTTGCTGGCACCCAGTCCGGACTCATCACTGTGTAGATCACTGCTCCACTCATCACAAACAGACCTAGAGAGGATGAGAGGAAATGTTTACATACAATAGAGTGAATTCCATTTGAACTTGAAGATCAAATTGTTGTGTCATGTCATCACAATCTGTGCTTTATTTAATGTGTCCTACTATGAACCCTGCTGGGCAGCATTGGGGGAGATGGTGGCTATTTAACCATAAACAGGCCTCTGTCACTTCCTCATCTAGAACCTTGGCCTACTTCCAAGTTCCCCAGCCCTGCCCACTGAACAAGCATGTCATGGCATTGTCTCTTTGTTGATGTTTTGTTGTTCACCCCCTACATTGCCTGTCTTGACATTTCCACTTGTGTCATTGTCTCTGTGCCCACTGGCACAGCCTACAGTGCCAACCTGGGAGGTTTGACATTGGCAGCCCTTTGACACAATAGACTAGAAGAAGTGTCTATCCATAGCCAAAGGGCACAGAATACAATAAACAAGGGATAAACCCCTATTGTAGCAACGGGTTCATGGAGGGACCCTGGAGTAGAGGCGTGGCTGTAAAATATATCTTAGTCACCCGTTAGACTAAATGTCATTCCAGTTCGTCTGTTCTGTTGTATTGTCATTACATATTAAGGTTGAACACTGGTGGTTTTGTAGTTTCAATGAAGCTAACAAAGGAGTTTGAGTTCAAGAGCATATAAAAATTCTAACGTCCGAATAGTTACCACTATATGTAATCAGCAATGATAATCATATTAGAATATGTAACATGCATTCAAGGAACATTTTAATTTGCGGTGTACAAATTTGAACAGGAATGACATTTATGCTAAAGTGTGAACAAAAATAATTATCTGAAAGCTATGCCTCCAATAAGCCACACCTCAATCTGATAGGCTGTCACCTCTACAATAAAGGTTAAGAATTGAACCCCTCCAATCACATAAAGGTTCTGGTTTGAACATTTACACAGGGGTTCCTCAAATAACCTTTTCAGAGGGGTTGCTTGAGGAACATTTCAAGTGGAAAGGTTCTGCCAGGGGGGGGCAACCCAAAAGGTTCTTCCAGGCACATATACTTCGAAGAGTGTAGTGTAAACTTCTGAATGTGTCCGTTTCAGTTGTGTTTTTCTGGACAAAATGGCTACTCACTGGCAAGGATCTGGAAGACTCCAGTGACAAAGAAGCGTCCTCCCTTCTGGAGGGTGAAGAGCTGACAGAAGAACAGGAAGAGAGAGATGAAGCTGAAGATGATGGACAGGATCATCAGGGCCTGCACTGCCTGGATCCACTCTGTAGGGAAGAGAGAGGGAGCTTGTCAGTCAATTATAGATAATAATATATGACATTTAGCAGATTATTTTATCCAAAGTGGACTTTTTTTCTTTTCTTATTATGGTTGGTCCCAAACCCACTATCCTGGTGTTGCAAGAGACATGCTCTACCAACTGAGCTACAGAGGACCACACAGGATACATGGCTATACAGCACATGGACCCATAAGACTCACTTCTAGAAATCAACTTCACTTTTTATACACAACATGGTAAACGAATCATGCCGAGGTCGCAACACTAAAGCAACCACTTTTATGAGAATGAAACTCAAAATTGTTGATCAGCTAAATATTGGTCTGGCCAGACAGGGAATGAGTCTTGTTTAGTTACCTGGAATCCTTAATGGATTTACAATAATGGTACCTACATAGATATTCTGTTCCTGAAAGCATTGTAGCGTACTCAGTAATACACACAGGCCCCTAACACTTTGTGTAACATATTGATCCTCTGGCTACCTACCACTGTTCCAAGGCCAGCTTACTACAGTACAGAAAGCCCTGTTAACCCATTATAGTAACCTATATTGACAGCCAGGGAATTTGAGACATAGCCCCCCCACCAATCTGTGTGTGTTAGTGCTGTGGTTGTAGCGCTATCTACGTCTGGAATGCCTGGACTTCCAAGGGGGTCTATTTCTTGTCTGAGGGTCATGCATGCAACCTGCATCCACTCAGGTTTCCTAAGCCAGCCATCCCTATCTCTCTCTCATCTCATGTTTAGCTGTGTCTGCTACGGTCCCCTTTTGGTGGCTAATGCTACCCAAACAAACAAAAAAAGTTCTACAGAGCCAAACAGAACTGCACGCTCTCATAGGATACTAAAGAAACTGGACCTTAGTCAAGTAGGAAGAGAAGGTTCCAGTCTCAGTATTTGAGTCTGTCAGGTACCAAACTTACTGTGCATGCTTGTTTTTACAGGTATTTAATTAATCATGAATCCAGTGGTTTTTGAGGCCCTGCTCAGGCTGCTTTAGCATCACTAAATTGGTTAAGCAACCTTAATGAATGACTGTAGCTAAGAAGTAGATGCGTAAATAATGTTGAAGTAAGGAGACAGTTGGCTTTGTGGCGACCTTGCGTGACCACACAAACAAACGTCACCAGCAAAAGTACTCAGTCTGCAAACACATTACTAATTCATAACAGTTTCTTCAGTTGACATCCATTTGTAGATAGTTTCTAAATATCCCATGATGCACCTGTAGTTTTCCAGTAAACTAATACATCTTTTCATGAGAGGTTTGGGGAAATGACAACAGGGTTTAATGGATTCGATGAGGCCATCAAAGAGTCAGGTTACCCAGAAAGACAATTATGTCTGTCCCCATGCTGCACTCACCCCAGAGCAGAGCACACTAGACAGGAGATATGGCAGAGGAAATTGCCAACACTATTATCGAACCCATCCACTGTACAGCAATATGACAAACACTATTTATATCCACGAAAGCATTACACAAAACCAATACAAACCGCTCTCATAATAACGAGAATACTGGAATGTATATGTAATGACATGCAATAACTCCATGTATAGGCCTAAACATGATAGGTTACATTATCCTTGGTTGTTCTGCTCTATATTAGGATTCTATAAATATCTCCATCTATACTGTTGATAAACAGACACGTTCTCTTCTTTCCTCTCTTCAGGGCTGCCTGTCTGGTACCAGAAGGCTGTGACGATGTGGCATGGGGCATTTTCTGGTGTGAGATGTGGTCCTCTGGGGACAGAATACCTACCATAATAACGCTCGTTGTGCTTGTGTCTACAGGTATTGCCATTATATGCGCCATGGGTATACCCGTACAACAATATGTTATACTGTAGTCTATACACTACAATGTATATAAAATATACAGACAAAGATTTCACAGAAAAGTCCAAACAGGAAAATTAAGAATTGTTCTTGGTTTGTTGAGTCCCGACTATCGAAGCTTCATATAAAAGATTAATGTGCCAGCTTGTGGCTACAGTAGAGATCATACCAGCTGTTGTGTGTCCATGTAATAACTAACATACAGGAAGGCGCAACCCTAGTGTGGACTTTGCTTAACTCTAATTTGTGATACAAACTAAGACTGGATTCCCATTTCAGGGGCAAAGGCAGGTCAAGTTCAAACAAGATGGACAAAACAAACCAATCCCCATGTGGAATATAAACTACGCATAACTACATAACTTAACTCCTAATAGCAAAATTAAAAATAAAAGGCCACCCAGTGGGTGTGACCTTCGGACGTGCCTCCACCACCATCCCGCCCTCTCAGTATACTGAGCCTCATGTTTATCTCTCCCAGTCCAGGCATGCCAGATGTACTGATTGCTCAGTAAAGCACTCCAGGGGCCTTTGAGCACTACTGATTGACTGGGCCGGGCCCCGTGCACTTGAGTACAGACTCCACTATCTTCCCCTCCCTCCTCACAGAACACAAACACACGTGCCTCCTTACACAAACACAGTATGTCAATCAGTGGTGTAATGAAAGCAAATCAAACAAACAAGCTGTTCCATGAATCCACCTGGCAGAGGGGGAGAGAGAAAGACAGAGAGCGAGCATGTTGGCTTCAGCCTGCTGTTGGCTCTACTGCCTGTCTCATTGACAACACACACCAGAGCCCAAGACCCACCCGCACATTCTAGACACATGACATCACCAGGCAGCTAGCTACGGCCTGATGGGCTCGAGGCTACTGCAGTTAGCACTGTGGTACTGGGTCTAAGGCAATTGAACACAAGTTCTATAGTATTACAGTGCCTCTAGAATCATGTTTCTGGAAATTGTAAGATATTCTATTGCAAATGCACACACACAAAAGTATGTGGACACCACTTCAAATTAGTGGATTCGGCTATTTCAGACACACCGGTTGCTGACAGGTGTATAAAAACCGAGCACACAACCATGCAATCTCCATAGACAAACATTGCCAGTAAAATGGTCTCACTGAAGAGCTCAGTGACTTTCAATGTGGCACAGGAAAATTTCTGCCCTGCTAGAGCTGACCCGGTCAAATGTAAGTGCTGTTATTACAAGTAGCGTGTAAAAATCTTCTGTCCTCAGTTGCAACACTTACTATCGAGTTCCAAACTGCCTCTGGAAGCAACGTCAGCACAAGAACTGTTCGTCGAGAGCTTTATGAAATGGGTTTCCATGGCCGAACAGCCGCACACAAGCCTAAGATCACCATGCCAAGCATCAGCTGGAGTGGGGTAAAGCTCGCCACCATTGGACTCTGGAGCAGTGGAAACATGTTCTCTGAAGTGATGAATCACGCTTCACCATCTGGCAGTCCGACGGACAAATCTGGGTTTGGCGGATGCCAGGAGAACACTACCTTTGCATTGTGCCAACTGTAAAGTTTGGTGGAGGAGGAATAATGGTCTGGGGCTATTTTTCATGGTTCGGGCTAGGCCCCTTAGTTCCAATGAAGGGAAATCGTAAAGCTGCAGCATACAATGACATTCTAGTCGATTCTGAGCTTCCAACTTTGTGGCAACAGTTTGGGGAAGGCCCTTTCCTGTTTCATGACAATGCACAAAGCGAGGTCCATACAGCATATTAATGCCCATGATTTTGGAATGAGGTGTTTGACAAACAGGTGTTAACATACTTTTGGTCATGTAATGTACATTCATAACTTCTCATTTAATATGGTCTAGTTGCAATCTTTATGCAGTCTTACCCTCCAACCACTGTTGGCTTTGGTCTAAATCTGTCTCAGACAAACACAGCTGCTAGAGCTCTCGTTTTGTTAATGATCTCGCTGTACACACAATCTGATACATGGGCGTGACCAGGGTTGTCAGCGCACTATGTCCTACATGGGGTGGTCCAAGGCCTCCCTGTCTGCCACACACACCTCTCCCCAGAGCTAACACTTGAAATGTCCTACAAAGTCCCACCCTAAACCTTCATCCCACCACTACGGCCTCCCAAACATGCAGCCTGAATATGGACATCACACCATGACTATTTATACAGAGGAGAGCCTATGAACAGGGCAAACTCTAGGTTCACATCTTCACCCCTTGATGGCAGTAGAGTCACAGTGGCGCCTGACACGCCCTTCAGGGGCACGGTAAACTAGAGAGTGAATGGGTGGGCTTTCAGGGATTAAGCCAGTTATAGTTAATCACAGTTCAGGTCTTCCCATGTCTTACTGTCTACTGATCTTTCAGTCAACCAACAGTGCTTAACTTATTCTCAAGACACACCTCAGAAGAATCGACACCCAGCTTGATGTCAAATGCACAAACAGACTACTCAATTTACAGGGTCAAGAAATACATGTCTACAGTATATTCTTTCAAAATAAGTTTACTATTGGACAAGAGGAGGCATCATCAACATCATGCAGAATGGAAAAAAACAAGCCACAGATGTACAAAGTCCGTCTGTACTGCATCCTACCTCCAGTGTAGGCTGGGTCACAGTGGTATCCTCCATTGGTTGTAGAGCAGTTATTCCAGAGGTCTGAGCTGCTAGTGGACCCTGTTGTCCAGGCCTAGAAGATAAACACAGTATTGCTATTAACAAGAGAACACTGCAGCCTGATAGAAAACACCTTTACAGATAGCAGAGATGTCAATGCTTTAAAACAAACTACTGATTTTTAAATGTATAAAAAAAAAATCTGTTTGGAATGATTATCATAAATGAGATATCAATAATACGTTGTTTTATCAGATCATTCATTGATAACGATGGTTTACTTACGCTGACAATCGTTGACACAAACAGGAGGACTAGGGCTGCGGCGTGCAGGATGACAATTCCCAGTAGAAGGAGCAGCATCTTGCCAGAAGAAGCTAAATGATAAAAGGAAGGGACACCGTTAGTTTGTGAACGTCTCAGTCTCTCTCCAGTTCTGTGGGACTGGGACATGGGTGTGTCACTGCAGGATTTGCAGTACCCGTTCTGAACTCAGAACAGCGCCTACTCCAAAACTTTATCAGCACCGTGGAATGTCTATCAGCAGAGTTCTAAAAGAGACAATGTTAATGTCCTCCTTATATTCAACTTGTAATAAGCTGAAGATATGTGCATACTACCTACACTATTTTTAGTGTGGCCTGTCCTTACTAAAAATTTATTAAAAAAAGGCAGTCTAGATAACAGACCACCTTTCACACAACACCGCAGATTCAGTCAGTAGAGACAATGTTTGTATTGGTTGCATCCATATTATCAATAAGTGCGCATGAATTATAAACAAACAATTCTACTCCAACTATCTAGCAAAAATTTAAAATGTCACATAATATAACGGAAAAAGCTATTGTATGTCGACACACTGATAGTCGATAAGTAAAATAAAGACAACCATCTGTCAACCGCGTTATGGGTGTTAAAGGTACTAGAAAAATAAACCAAGCCGCTCCCCTGAAAGCCCGCTTGGTGTTGGTGTTCAGTGCGTACCACATATTCCATGCGCATTAATCTAGCGAATAAATAACCACAATTGGAAGAAAAGTCAACTTACTTATTGCGACTGCGGAGTGACTATAATTTCACAAAAATGGTTTTCAGCTGAAAATCGCAAAAAGCACGTTTCCCAAAGAGTCCAAAAACTGTAGTCCACCGGTCACAAGTCCTTCTGGCTAGATTGACGTCAGTGGCAGCGCTGCAGTTATAAAGTATCTCATTATGGAAGAACAACGCCCATCGGCGCGTCGCTACGTCAGGGAGTGCCTGACGGGTAGGATTCCTGATATCCTTAGAAGACTCGGTGCCTATTTACGCAGCAGGAAAGCCGCTTGTAAGTTACTCACTTTGTGTACTTTAAAATAAGTGATTTCATGACACATTGTTTGTTTATCCTGAATACCATGAACAACACATGCATTTATTAATCTCTCTGGATAGAATTCCTAAGACATGATAATTTCTCTCATGTTGAAACTGAGAGGGGGTCAGGGTGGATGTACCATGTACAGTATGCTGTATAGAATAAGGTATGTTGGACGTGCTCCAAACTGAATAAATACTGAGGTGTCTCCCTCCAGTCAGTCATTCATTCATCCTGCTGCAGTGTTGTCTGGGCAATGAGGTACACAAACATTGTTGGTTCCAAGGGTGGGAGTCCCTCCGGGTGGGAGTCCCTCCCTCCCGGGTGGGAGTCCCTCCCTCCCGCTGGATACTAGCCATAGCATACAGTGTGGTCTGCCCAATGAGTGACTCACCCCATCACACTGCATGTGTGAAAGTGTGGACGGGTGGGTATGCCCCAGCCGCAGCGCAGCGCCTATGGGACGTAGGCCTGCTGGATAGGAGAGATAGGATCTAGGACTATCCTCTATCCTCTGTTTGACATGACTCATTCAGCTGGGAGCCCATAGGCCTCCGGTCAAAAGTAATGCACAATGTAGGGATTAGGGTGCCATTTGGGACACTGACAGGATACGGGGCTATCCTCTATCTTCTGTTTGACCTGACTCATACAACTAGGAGTGTGGGAGTGTCAGGGTGTTCCAACCTCCATAGGGATGGAATCTACTCCTTTTTACAGGTGCAGATACAGATAACAGGGTAATAAAGCCATGGGTGTTGCAATGATTACAATGATTGGAATTCAGACAGCGTCTTTTAAGTGTGAAGAGCAGTGAGGAGTCAAAACAAAACTTTAGGACCCTGATTCCTGGACACAGATTATACTACATTTCCTGGACTGAAAAGTACTTTCAATGGAGATTCTCCATTCAGCAGGAGTACTTTGGAGAAACCGTCCCAAACTCTCTCTGTAAGTATGAAGACGTGTCTTGAACTTTCCCTCTAACGTAAACAACCTGTAGCACACTACAGCACGGAGACCTGCTGTATAGATACTGTCAGTCAATGCTGCTTCACTCTCAGTGAGAGAGACTGAACTCCACATCCTGAGTGAAAGAGACTGAATTCTGCAGAGTGAAAGACATATTCTATAAATTATACAGTGTAAGGGTCTTTGTGGTCCAGATTAGGCTCATTAGATACACACACTGCTGCACTCAACGGTCAGTCATTATGCCTATAAGGAAGAATACTCCAGCATAGTGTTTTAGCCCTGGATGCTGAATACAGGGTGTGTTGGGTGGATGTCACACTCACAGCATGGGACAGACAGACAGACAGACAGACAGACAGACAGACAGACAGACAGACAGACAGACAGACAGACAGACAGACAGACAGACAGACAGACAGACAGACAGACAGACAGACAGACAGACAGACAGACAGACACTTAACACACACTCAGTAGGCTAGTAGAGCAGCTCTACAGGCCCACAGGACTTAGATAACACATGTCAGCAGACATATATATACACACACACACACTCAAACCTCTCTCTGGATAATGGTGGAGGCGTCTTGGCTGAAAGCAAGTTTAGCAGAATGAAAAAGTATCAGTTAAGTGTTGGTGAGAGATAAACATTCACATCTTAATGTATCTTATTGTCAAGGGATGATGCCCAATAGAAATGTTTGCCCACCCTTAGTAAAACATTGTCAAACAATGTAATGTTATTACGTTCTGTGTGCTTCAATGAACAAACTTCTGATAAACAGAGCTTCAACTCAGTTCATTGATTGACCTCACAGCACTTGAGTATTGCAAAACTCCTCCATTTTGTCTTCATCTCAAAACAATCCCATAGCTCCTTGTAAACCAGTCAATGTACTTTTGTAGGACAGTAGATGTGTATCAAGATGACACGGACACCTATTACACTTTATTCCATGTATTTATGTAGTAGTCGGTATACAATGGCAGTTCTTGGCAGTGATATAGAGACAGCATACTGCCCCAGAGGTGCTGAGAAGTACAAGCCTGGCCACAGATCTGTTTATTCTGCATATTCAACTGCTATAGTCAATGCCTTGCCAAACAGCACATACAGATCTGGGACCAGGCTAGAGGAGTAGCTCACTACTGCTTGAAATGAAAAGCTAGCACACCCTCCTAGCCCCATATATGCCAATGTTTGTAAAAGACTGACAAGAGTTAGTGGGTGTGTTGGTGGGTGGATGTTCCTACCGCACGGGAGTGTTACATTTAATCTATCTGTTTAGCAGAGACCCAGAGCCAACCCAGCTGGAAGAGACAGTCAACTGGTCAGGATCTGACCAGTGTCTAACGTTGCATCTCCGTCACTAACTAGCTAACACAGTGATTTATCTCTGCATTACAAAGAAGACATATGTTCAGAAATAGGCCACAAAACTTGCACTGTTTGGAGAAAGTTTAAGTGAATGACTATCACGGCCTTTTTATTTCTGTATCTTATCAGTGGCTGCAAACAACCATATGGTAGGAGCTCTGTCTTCCCTTTTCCAAGTGAATCAGCACCTCATTCTTAATGTCAAAAATCGAAGCACTTGAAAGCCTAAGAAAATACCTAAGCTAAATCAAAATGACAATTGAACATTTTCAGAACCACTGAGACCTGAAGGAGAGGAGAAACACGCTGTTATCAGTGTATCCTTGATATGGGAAATATGGTGTTATTTTACGAAAACATTCTTGAGGAAATTTAATCAAATGTCATCACGACTTCAAGACAAACAAACAACATAATACTCATTCCATATTGTAGCAAAAAAGTATGAGGAAATTGGGCTCTATTTTTGGCTGGTGTTAAGGCGGCACTACTGTCAAACGCACATTAGTTTGCAATTTCATCATGTAAAACCTTGCGCAATGAACATTTCCCACCCCTAACGCCAGGTTCGGCAATTTACCTGTCTTATATCAAATAAAACAGTGAGCTGGCATTTCCTTTTTATCTATGCATTGTAAGCAGGTCCGCCTTATTTTAGCCACGCAAGTCCCGTTTTGGACGTGCGTAAAGTGATGTAGGCTACGTGCCCATGCCCATCATGCAATGAGAGACATATCATTGAACCTCGGTGAATACCATTGAACTTTTGAATTGAGAAGTTTATCTGTAACCTGTAAAATTGCTTGTTTCCCGTTTTATATGTTCAAAAGCCAAGCCCTCCCTTAGGCCTACTATAACGAAGGGTGGTTCAACAGCAATTCGTGTCTTTTTTATCCTGGCGATATGATGATGTCATTACATTTTACATTGATTTATGTATTATTATTTGTAGGCTTATGTTTTGTTTCATTTTATTACAACCTAACAGAATGGTTAACCTTCCTGGTTTCATGGTGACAACGTCCGTGGCGTGATTGCAATATAACTTCTTGGAGATGTAGGAATGCTATCTAATCTGTAAAATGGTTGCGATTATGTTCATAAAACATAGGCCTATTTGGGAGCAATATAATGGTTAGTTGACATTCTCCCTTTCTCTTTATATTGGATCTTTGTCTGGCTAGTGTGAACAGTTTGGATGTGCATAAAAGTCTCCATAGTCTGCATTGTTTTAATATTATATGCCCACAGTGAGAAATGATGGTACCTGTAAGTGTGACATAGTCTATTTAAAACAAGTTATTTTGTTTAGAATTTGATTAGAATTATTCGTTCACTTATTAGGCCTTATCAATAATGAATTTAATCTTGCTTATTGACAATGTTATAGCCATAATGCAATTTACAGTAGGCCTATATCAGTGTGAATGCTATTGAAGCCATGCATTTACTTAGAACGTGGACTGCAAATGGGTTCAAGTTAAAGTATTTAGTAAAGATACACTACCGTTCAAAAGTTTGGGGTCACTTAGAAATGTCCTTGTTTTTGAAAGAAAAGCAATTTTTTTTGTCCATTAAAATAACATCAAATTGATCAGAAATTCAGTGTAGACATTGTTAATGTTGTAAATGACTATTGTAGCTGGAAACGGCAGATTTTTTAAATGGAATATCTACATAGTTGTACAGAGGCCCATTATCAGCAACCATCACTCCTGTGTTCCAATGGCACGTTGTGTTAGCTAATCCAAGTGTATCATTTTAAAAGGCTAATTGATCATTAGAAAACCATTTTGCAATTATGTCAGCAAAGCTGAAAACTGTTGTTCTGATAAAAGAAGCAATAAAACTGGCCTTCTGTAGACTAGTTGAGTATCTGGAGCATCAGCATTTGTGGGTTCGAGGACAGGCACAAAATGGCTAGAAACAAATAACTTTCTTCTGAAACTCGTCAATCTATTCTTGTTCTGAGAAATGAAGGCTATTCCATGCAAGAAATTGCCAAGAAACTGAAGATCTCGTACAACGCTGTGAATTACTCCCTTCACAGAACAGTGCAAACTGTCTCTAACCAGAATAGAAAGAGGAGTGGGAGGCCCCGGTGCACAACTGAGCAAGAGGACAAGTACATTAGAGTGTCTAGTTTGAGAAACAGACGCCTCACACGTGTTCAACTGGCAGCTTCATTAAATAGTACCCGCAAAACACCAGTCTCAACGTGAAGAAGCAAGAAGAAGTGACTCCGGGATGCTTCCATTGTGTTATGTATGTTCAAATAGAGCCCATTCAGTTACTTGTAGGTGCAGAGAGCAAAAAAAGAAAGATACGTAGTTACCCGGGAAAGAACTCATCAGACTTACAGTGGATTGGCAATTGACGGACAGCAAAGCAATAGGTTCCAGGTGGGATTCCTTCCTTGGAGGTCAGGAGTACCCAGGGACAAAGGGTAACCACTGGGAAAGCTGCTATTGGGTGTTGGTCAGACGAGGGTTAGGTTACTTCCAGTGTCCTGGGCTGGCATCAGTGTGAAGTGCTCATCTCTGTTGGCCCTTAGAGTTAGTTCAACAGCTTCCCACCCTCACCGCCCCCCCCACCCTCACCGCCCCCCCGCCCCCGGCCCCGCTCTGCCCCGCTCCCGCCCTCTGTCTGACACAGCCCAGATGTGTCACAATTGACCGCTAAGTCCTGCTATTTAAAGACATTGAGATGCAGTCTCTCTCAAATGTACACACATGCACGTACAAACACACGTGTATATGCACATATATGCATGTGCATGAAAGCACACCTAATGGAGATGCAAAGATTAAGCAGGTTTACATAGAGGGGATTAGTGACGGCACATGGTGTTTCTTCGGGTAAAATGGCACGCATAGGAAACAGTGGCATGATATGAGTCAGCACATTTTCTGAGCATGTGTGTGTGAGGAGGTTAGGAGAATGTTGCGTGTGTAGTCAGAGAAACAGAATGTGCTGGGAGGAGGCAGAGAGGGGGATGGTTAGAGAGAGAGAGAGAGAGAGGGATACACGATGAAGTGTGTTTGTGTATCTATTAGTTTAACCTCATGCTCTAGTATGGTAGTCTTGTCATCAGGTTTACATTACATTCTTAGACAAACAAAGCACGAGGTGTTGACAATGGAGTCTGTGTCTGAAATGGCACCCTTTTTTCTACATAGTGCACTACTTTGACTAGAGTAGTCTACTACATAGGGAATAGAGTACCATTCGGAAACAAAACCAAAGAGTGCCACTGCTAAAATATGCTAATTTGCGAGGTGTTTGTGCTGCTTATAAAGATAATGTGATCATCTATGATCAGAATCAGTTCGTGGTGGTGTGAGGAACTGCTCTGCTTTGGCTGCCTGACGGCCTCTTTCCCTTATCTTTCTATAACTACCCCATTTCCTGTTGTCTCCTTAGAGACAGACAAATAAATAAACAGTGAATGAAAATAAATTCTAGAATCATCCCACACTCTGATTCAGCACAGTCGGCTAGCATCACCCCCCTCTCCTCACTCCTTCACCCCAACCACCCATCTCTCTCTCTCTCTCTCTCTCTCTCTCTCTCTCTCTCTCTCTCTCTCTCTCTCTCTCTCTCTCTCTCTCTCTTTCTCTCTCAGTCAGTATAACATAATATCTGCCTGCAGAATGAACAGAAGGAGAGAACAACAGATCTATTAAATAGATTGTCCAGGCATTCCAAACAATTTCACTGTGTAATCTTCAGACTCTTTGCTCTATGAGTTGGCCATCTCTCTTTAACCCAATGTGATTCAATACATCTTATGATCCCTGATCTTCAGGTTGCAGTTGAATCTTATCATATCACTTTGTTTGGTGAAACGGAGTTATGTGGAGTATGCTGGTGAGTGATATGAGGGATTGAATGACAGGTTAGAACTGTGACATTACTGAGAATAAAAGGGATACTAACGCTTAAGGCATAACCACCACTACTCAAGCATCACTGTGACATGGCCAATGTCAGCTATGATAGGAAACCATACAGAGAAAAACATTATCTTGGCTGCCTCAAGCTTCCTCTGGCTTCACTCTAACGGTCGGGATTGCACGACTACAGTGACTGATGTTGGGCCGTTTTCTTCTTCTCATGACCACAAAGAGAGAGCTGACATCATATACTGACTGTATCTCCATGAGGTCTAGGATTATTACAAAATGACCAAAAATAAATGTATTACATCAACCCCAGGATAGAGACACATTTGGTATCAACATTTCCTATTACGCATAGGTTCCATGAAACAAGTCACGTTGAATGCCTGCTTAGCCGTAGATGAAATCATGTGTACTAGGGTGTGACCTCTCACCATCGCACCCTTCTACTACTATTTTTCTCTCACCATCACAGCCCTTCCGTTTCTCATAGTCATAATCTACACTAGTCTAATATTAGTGGTGAGACGAGTATCGAAGAAGAGTTTTGCCAGGGACTAAGTCCCCTGAGAAGACAATTGTTCCCGTGGATGTTAGGGTTCACTGTTAGCATGATGTGGAAACTGGAAACTCAATAGGAGAAGTCACATTAGACACAGTTCGTTTGTGCTGTCATATTCCTGCAGGCCTTTGTACCAGCTGTGGAGGATTTGGTTGTATGGGGACCCTGGTGGTACTATGGGATCAGAGAAGAGCTAATCTCGGTTAACCCAGGTTCTGTCCAGAACTAAAATATTGCGTAATTAGTCTGTCCATGAGAGATTAGATGAGCTAATGTTCCACTTGTTGAATAATCCATATCACTGTCATAATGTTGTAATATGACACTCCTCCCAGATAGAGAATCACACCTTTGATGTTTTGTGAAATTAGCAGGTAACATTATCATAACCAGTATCAGACTTGGATGCATTGAGCTATTTATTGCCTTTTGATGTTATATAATATCATTGCATTTTCTAGTATACAAGTGTAATATAGTTTTTCAACTGACTAATCTATGCACACAGGTAATAGAGCCACATAAATTATACTATACGATTCGATTACATTGGCCTTGATTCCTAAGGGAAATTAATTGAATGGTCAAAATGAGGAGTGTAAATGAATGTGAAAAATGTATAGTAATTCAATATCAATTTCTAGAGTGGGATAAGTGGAATGTTTAGTTTCACGTCACTCTCTCTCCAATGTGTCTCCAAGACTCACATCTGGAAAATAGAATTTTCATTAAAAATATTATATTTTATGTGGGTCTCCCACGAAATGAGATCCTTTAAAGTCGCTTTGATATTTTAAGTAGAACTTGTTCACCAATATTGAATTTTAAATGCCTGTTATAATAAATGAAGTGCCCTTTAATATAGTCATGTCCCTCTGTCAACCCTGTGTCACTTCTAGGAAGATTTTAACCCACTTAATCCCCAAATGTCTCCAGGTTACAGCATCATTGTAAAGCCCTAGTTATTTGTTGCTTTGTCAAAGTCATTTCTGAAGATTATTGTTTATTTCATGTCATTAGTGAATCATTTACGTCTGTCCCTCATTTTAAGTAAAATCCTGTTAAGTGAACTGAACTCTCATTTTAATAAGGGGAAAATAATATTATTTTTATTATTTAAGATTTAACATTTGTTAGTAAAATCATAGAGTTAAAGCATGTGAGCTGGTTCTACTCATTTTGGCCATTTTCTGATGTTTTGTGGTGGAAAACTGAGCTGGTAAGCACAACACTTCAACCCTGCTACCCAATTTTTATACAATAAAATATTTTCTTGCATTCAATTGCCACACCCTGTTACACACAGTAAGCTTCCATTTCCCCTGTCTCAAGGGAAAATCATCAACCCTGTTACACACAGTAAGCTTCCATTTCCCCTGTCTCAAGGGAAAATCATCAACCCTGTTACACACAGTAAGCTTCCATTTCCCCTGTCTCAAGGGAAAATCATCAACCCTGTTACACACAGTAAGCTTCCATTTCCCCTGTCTCAAGGGAAAATCATCAACCCTGTTACACACAGTAAGCTTCCATTTCCCCTGTCTCAAGGGAAAATCATCAACCCTGTTACACACAGTAAGCTTCCATTTCCCCTGTCTCAAGGGAAAATCATCAACCCTGTTACACACAGTAAGCTTCCATTTCCCCTGTCTCAAGGGAAAATCATCAACCCTGTTACACACAGTAAGCTTCCATTTCCCCTGTCTCAAGGGAAAATCATCAACCCTGTTAGTCAACCCTGTTACTTTATTTGACACTTAAAGAAATTCTCCGGTACTTTTGTATACTTTTGCATAGCACTCACAAGCCAAAAGTGGTTTCGAAAATTGCATACTACGTCACACATGTGCAGGTATGTGCACGATGTCATTGCTCAAAATTGCGTACTACGTCCGACATGTGCAGATATTGCTCTCTCTCTCTCTCTCTGCTGTGTCCACTGAGTCATTGGGACTAGCTGTCACTCAAATGCGAGAGGCTGAAGCTCATTGGCTAGAACTGTAATTGTTAGGGGGCTGGCCCACGTGGAGGGAATTGTAGGGAATGGGTGGCAGGTAGCCTAGCGGTTAAGCGCGTTGGGCCAGTAAACGAAAAGGTTACTGGTTTGAATCCCCGAGCCGACTAGGTAAAACACGTGTTGATGTGCCCTTGAGCAAGGCACTTAACCCTAGTTGCACTGGATACGAGTGTCTGCTAAAGGACTAAAATTGGAATATGGAGCGGCACAGCTTAAAAAAAACAGTCGCTGCTCAGAGATTATGCATGTATGAACTTCACAGTGACACATCCAGCCCAAACTGGGAGGTTTTTAAAATACTTTCTTAGTCACCAGACCATGTCTTCAATAAGCACTTACTACAGACCTTTCATTATTTAACCTCTTGAGATGGGAAAGGTGTTTTTTATGAACATGTGGTCTTTTTGAAAGAATGATAAAATGAGGTGAAATTAAAACTTCTCAAAATTGGTGGAACGACCCATATGGCTATGAATTGTATGTGGAGTTGAGACCGCAAGCCTCTCAATGATATGGTATAGAACTGTGGCTCCCCACTAAACATCATCAGCTCTCTAGTCTAAACATAAACATAGTACATTAAATATAAACTCAGCAAAAAAAGAAACGTCCTCTCACTGTTAATTTTCAGCAAACTTAACATGTGTAAATATTTGTATGAACATAAGATTCAACAACTGAGACATAAACTGAACAAGTTCCACAGACATGTGACCATCAGAAATTGAATAATGTGTCCCTGAACAAAGGGGAGGGGGCAAAATGAAAAGTAACAGTCAGTATCTGCTGTGGCCACCAGCTGCATTAAGTACTGCAGTGCATCTCCACTTCATGGACTGCACCAGATTTGCCAGTTCTTGCTGTGAGATGTTACCCCACTCTTCCAGTAAGGCACCTGCAAGTTCCCGGACATTTCTGGGGGGAATTGCCCTAGCCCTCACCAGCCGATCCAACAGGTCCCAGACGTGCTCAATGGGATTGAGATCCGGGCTCTTCGCTGGCCATGGCAGAACACTGACATTCCTGTCTTGCAGGAAATCACGCACAGAACGAGCAGTATGGCTGGTGGCATTGTCATGCTGGAGGGTCATGTCAGGATGAGCCTGCAGGAAGGGTACCACATGAGGGAGGAGGATGTCGTCCCTCTAACACACAGCGTTGAGATTGCCTGCAATGACAACAAGCTCAGTCCGATGATGCTGTGACACACCGCCCCAGACCATGACGGATCCTCCACCTCCAAATCGATCCCGGTCCAGAGTACAGGCCTCAGTATAATGATCATTGCTTCAACGATAAACGCAAATCCAACCATCACCCCTGGTGAGACAAAACCGCGACTCGTCAGTGAAGAGCACTTTTTCCAGTCCTGTCTGGTCCAGCGACGGTGGTTTGTGCCCATAGGCAACATTGTTGCCGGTGATGTCTGGTGAGGACCTGCTTTACAACAAGCCTACAAGCCCAGCCTCTCTCATCCTATTGCGGACAGTCTGAGCACTGATGGAGGGATTGTGCGTTCCTGGTGTAACTCGGGCAGTTGTTGTTGCCATCCTGTACCTGTCCCACAGGTGTGATGTTCGGATGTACCGATCCTGTGCAGGTGTTACACGTGGTCTGCCACTGTGAGGACGATCAGCTGTCCGTCCTGTCTCCCTGTAGCACTGTCTTAGGCGTCTCACAGTACGGACATGCAATTTATTGCCCTGGCCACATCTGCAGTCCTCATGCCTCCTTGCGGCATGCATAAGGCACGTTCAAACAGATGAGCAGGGACCCTGGGCATCTTTCTTTTGGTGTTTTTCAGAGTCAGTAGAAAGGCCTCTTTAGTGTCCTAAGTTTTCATAACTGTGACCTTAATTGCCTACCGTCTGTAAGCTGTTAGTGTCTTAACGACTGTTCCACAGGTGCATGTTCATTAATTGTTTCTGGTTAATTGAACAAGCATGGAAAACAGTGTTGAAACCCTTTACAATGAAGATCTGTGAAGTTATTTGGATTTTTACAAATTATCTTTGAAAGACAGGGTCCTGAAAAAAGGACGTTTCTTTTTGTGCTGAGTTTATGAACTGAGGGTCATCTATAACCAAAGTTATAAACTGCCAAGATGCTTGGACTGTGGGGACAATTCCAGAGGACATTCCCTGTATGCAGGGGTTGGAGAGGAGGGAGAGGAGGTCAAAAGGGGGACTATAAAGAGGGAGAGAGGGAGATACAGAGAGGGGGAGAGAAAAAGACAGAAAGACAGAGAAAGAGAAACACACTTAGAAACTGAGAAACAAAGAGAGGGATATGAGGAGGGAAAGCCTCAGCTCTGTTCTCTGTCCGTCACTAAGTCTAATCACTGAGCGATGAGAGGCGCAAGTCTTGTGATGTAAGGGAGATAGGTGGGGGGGCCTACAAACAAACACTGGAGGGTGGGAATGCTAGAGACCACTGTGGATCCACCATGTACTTACTGCTGTAGGTCACAGTCAAGCGCAATACTGTTTGTACAGCAGGGGGGAGGGCAGTGACGTGTGTATGTGTGTCAAATGGGAAGCTCTGTGCAAACAATAGATAACATACAGTGCAGTCATGAAACATGGCACCCCTGAATAAAAGTGCAAGTTTAACCTCTAACACAAAAACAAGCTTGCTGGTACTCTCTCTCTCTCACTCTCACTCACACACACACACACACACACACACACACACACACACACACACACACACACACACACACACACACACACACACACACACACACACACACACACACACACACACACACACACACACACACACACACACACACACACTCATCTAGAATGAGTTGAGATAGAGCCGATAAGCATTTAGTGTGCTGTTTGTTGTCATACGCTGTGTATAAAATCATTTGTCCCTTAGATATGCTGTTAACAACTCCCACACAGTAGAGTGAGACACGTCAGGGGTGCATTTGATCTGTAAAAAGACATTCATGTGAGTTGATATGTATTTTTTAAAGGCACTACAGGATGGTAGTAGTGGGTCAAGTCGCCACGTGCGTTGTGACATGGTACTGTCCGGAAAACAGATATCTAGCTGGACAGGGCTATGGTCTGAGATAAAGAGGATGTGATATTGGCTATTAGTTACAAAAGGAAGAATTCTATTGTCCGGCAGGAAAAAGTCAATCCTAGAGTATGATTGGTGGACTGGAGAAAAAAAGGAGTATTGTTTAGCAGTGGGATATCTCCTCCTCTATGGATCAGACAAATTATAGGATTCTAGAAATGAGTTGAACCTGATTTAGAAATGACATTGTTGGGCTTCGGTCTGGATCTGTCTAGACTTGGATGTAATACACAATTGAAATCTCCGCCCAGTATCAAATGATGATCAAATGATAAGGTCGGGAAGTGTTGCAATGAGGTCAGAGAAAAATTGAGTGTCATCCCAATTAGGACCATAGAGGTTAGTCAGAACAACCTGTGTGCTAAACAATTTCCCCATCACTATAACACATCAGCCATTAGGATCTGAAATTACTTTGGAGGAGACAAACTGGGTGCCTTTTCTGATAAGGATGGCTGCCCCTTTGGCCTTACAGGCAATGACTTGTTTGATAAGCAAATGATCAATTTCAAGCAATTTTGACATACCAAAAGACCAGTATGCCTATGCTAGTAAATGTTGCTTGATGCCCCATTGCTGGTGAGCATGCAAAGCAAACGGTTCATATTCTTGATCACCAAACCATTTTTGGAGCTGCAGTTGCATATTCATTTATGATAGTCATCTCTCGCTACAATTTGACGTTTGCGCTGAACCCAATCCTATAGCTGTACAGCAAATCAGATGCTTTGACCCATGACCACCAATAAGAAGTGGTTCAAAGCTTGCGAACCCCGTGCACAAATATGAAAATGATAAATTCAATCATCACCAGGTAGCCTATTGTTGTGGCAAAGATATCTAAAGCAGATCGCTAAATAGTATTTATATAGATAATATTAATGTAGGGAGACTATTCTGTTTTTGCTATGCAAAACCAGAGAAAATTGAACAACGTTTTCTGGTCACTAATCTGGATATGTGCGCCTGCCTTTGCGCCCCAATGCTGATGACTGGTCATTGGCCAACAGTCAAGAAGCGCAACTTTTTGGTTCTTGCTTTTGAAACAAGATTTTGGTGCAATGCTGTAGGCCTATGTTAGTGACCAGATCAAATAAGCAAAGATACATATAAAATACAAATGGTAGGCTATATGTTGCCTATTAAAATATGTATGAATATATATATATTTTTTTCCCATTCAGTTTCACACTCGCAACCCTCAAAATCTTCTCACTGCGCTAGCTCACCCAACCTGTGATAATTGGTCCAATCAGAGGGCCAATCAGTTTTTTTGCTGTCATACCATTTATTTAAAAAAATCATGACATCTGTGATGGAAATAGGAAGTTTCGGTAGAATTTTATAAATGCAGACACATAATGTGTTAATTCGACATGGTGAAATCTTTTTGTGTTCGAAAAATGAATTATGCGAGAAATCGCGGTGGAAACAGTTTTATGCACAAATACTGATCCAATAACCATCATATCAAAGCAAACATGTAGACACAGATGATATTGTCACATCCTGATCTAGTTCACCTTGTGATTGTCTCCACCCCCCTCCAGGTATCGCCCATCTTCCCCATTATCCCCTGTGTATTTATACATGTGTTCTCTGTTTGTCCGTTGCCAGTTCGTCTTGTTTGTCGAGTCAACCAGCTTTTTCCCCCCAGTCTCTCCTTTTCTCGCCCCCCCTGGTTTTGACCCTTGCCGGTCTCTGAGCCCACCTACCCGACTACTCTACCTGTCTTTACCCTGACCCTGAACCCGCCTGCCGTCCTGTACCTTTGCCCTATCTCTGGATTACCAACCTCTGCCTGACCTGACCCTGAGCCTGCCTGCCATCCTGTACCTTTGCCCTTATACTCTGGATTAACGACCCCTGCCTGCCTTGACTTGTCGTTGCCTGCCCCTGTTGCTATAATAAACATTGTTACTTCGACAGTCTGCATCTGGGTCTTACCTTGATTCCTGATAGATATGGTGTTTGGTCCTCCCACTATGACTTGGGAAACCATTCAGATTATTAGGCTACAGATTAAATACATTACGATGAACTTCACAGGGTGTTGAAAGTGCACACTATGAGCCTGACGCTCCTTTCCAATAAATATTGAGGTTCTTATTCTGGTGACATGATGCTTGAATGCTCTTATCAATAATAATCCCATCATGTAGACCAGCCTATCGGCACTGTATCTGTGAGCTGTTGGCTAGAAGGCATGTGCCAAGACCAGAGTAGCTATATTTGCAATTTAATACAACAGTTTTTGTGACAAAATTACTGGGGGGTAAGACTGAAATGTAGGGTTTCAGAAGTTTTCGGAAGATGGGCAGGGACTCAAACGGTATCAAATTAAGTAAAATTGTATTTGTCATTCGCGCCGAACGGGTTTAGACTTTACCGTGAATGCTTGCTTACGAGCCCTTCCCAACGATGCAGAGTTAAAAAAAAATAATAATAATTAAAATAGTAACACAAGAGCAATGAAATACAAGAATGGAGCTAAATACAGGGAGTACCAGTACCAGTAGAGGTCCTAAATGACAGGGAGCTCAGCCCCAGGGATGTACTGGGCTGTCTGCACCAACCTCTGTAGCGCTTTGTGGTCGAAGGAGGGGAATTTGCCATACCAAGCAGTGACGCAGCCAGTCAAGATGCTCTCGATGGTGCAGCTGTAGTACCTTTTGAGGCTTCGAGACCCCATGTCAAATCTTTTCATCCTCCTGAGGGGGAAGAGGTGCTGTCGGGCCCTCTTCACGACTATGCGGGTGTGTGGGGACCATGTTAAGTCTTTAGTGATGTGGATGCCAAGGAATTTGAAGCTTTTGACCCACTCCACTACAGCCCTGCTGATGTGGATGAGGGCGTGCTCTCTCCTCCTGTAGTCCACGATCAGCTCCTTGGTCTTATTGACATTTAGGGAGAGGTTGTTGTCCTGGCACCACACTGCTAAGTCTCTGACATCCTCCCTGTAGGCTGTCTCATCGCCGCCGGTGACGCAGGCCTACCACCATTTTGTAGTCGGCAAAGTTGATGATGGGATTGGAGTCATGTTCATGGTAAGCTTGGTGGAGGTGTTGTTTGTTGCCTATCCTCACCATGTGAGTGCTACAGGGCAATAGCTATTTTAACAGGTTACCTTGAAGTTCTTGGGAACAGGGAAAATGGTGGTAAACTTGAAACATGTTGGGATTACAGACTGGGAGAGATTGAAAATATCTGTGAAGACACTTGCCAGCTGGTCTGCACATGCTTTAAGAATGCACCCTGGTATTCCAACTGGCCCGGCGGTTCATGAGTGTTAACCTTTTTAAGTTTTTACTCACATCGGCCATAAAGAGCGTATTCACACATGTTGGGATTATAGACAGGGACAAGGAGAGATTGAAAATGTCTGTGAAGACACTTGCCAGCTGGTCTGTGCATGCTTTAAGAATGCGCCCTGGTATTCTGTATGGACCGGTGGCCTTGCGAGTGTTAACCTTTTAAAATGTTTTACTCACATTGGCCATGGAGAGTGTGATCACAGAGTCATCCGGAATAACAGGGGCTTTCACGCAAGACTCATTGTTGCATTCCTCAAAGCATGCATAAAATGCATCACTGGGCATCTCACAGATGGGTTTCCCTTTGTAATCCGTTATCGTCTGCAAGCCCTGCCACATACGACGAGTGTCGGAACCGGTGTAATAGGATTCCACCTTCCTCCTATATTGTCATTTTGCATGTTTGATTTCTCATCGGAGGTCGTAGCAGACTTTCTTGTATGCGTCCGTGTTCCATTCCTTGTAAGTGGTAGCTCTAGCCTTTAGCTTTTTGGATACGTTCGCATAGTCACTGTGGGGATGACGTTGTCTATGCACTTATTGATGAAGCCCATGACTGATGTGGTTAACTCCTCAATGCTATCGGATGAATCCTGGAACATATCCCAGTCTGCACTAGCAAAACTGTCTTGTAGCCTTGCGTCTGTTTCATCAGACCACTTCCGTATTGAGCACATCACTGGTACTTCCCGTTTGAGCTTTTGTTTGTAAACAGAAAGCAGGAGAATAGAGTTGTGGTTAGATTTGC
The DNA here is from genome assembly GCF_016432855.1 of Salvelinus namaycush. NCBI lineage: Eukaryota > Metazoa > Chordata > Actinopteri > Salmoniformes > Salmonidae > Salvelinus > Salvelinus namaycush. The sequence continues at coordinate 14,846,788 of NC_052341.1, forward strand.
AGAAGGGATGATGAGGGAGGGCCTTGTATCCGTTTCTGTGGGTAGAATAAAAGTGGTCTATAGTTTTAGCGCCCCACTTTTGTAGCAGTGAGGTAGAACAGTTTTAAGTCTCCTCCCATTAGAAACACTGCCTCTGGGTGAGCGGTTCCTTGTTTGTTTATAACCCCATACAGTTTCTTGAGTGCAGAACTGGTGTTGGCTTGTGAAGGGATGTAGATAGCCATGATAATTACATAGGAGAACTCTCTTTGTAAATAAATGGGTCTTCAGTTTAGCATGAGGTATTCTATATTGAGCAAAAGCTCAAGATTTACTTCACAGTAGAAATGGCGCAACAGTTGTTGTTTATGAAGAGGCACACCCCTCCCCCTTTGGACTTGCCTGAGGCTGCCTTCATTCGATAGTGCCACTGCATGGAGAAACCACTGAGTTCTACGTACATAGAGTCATCCAGCCACGTGTCTGCAAGTCATGTAATATTGCAGTTTTTCAAGTCTCTCTGAAAGGAGACTCTCGAACGAAGCTCATCCATCTTATTCTCTAATGACTGGACATTTGCCAATAGAACGGAAGGAAGTGCTGGTCGATTTTCTCTTTGTCAGTCTCACCAGGATGCTGGTTCGTCTACTGCATCTACGCCTGCTGCGTTTTGGCAGCCCATAAAACAAAGGAATGCAATCCGGGATGAACAAGGGAACAGCTGAGTCGGAGTCGGATTTTAAGTCAAAATCGAGTTTAGTTACTGCCGATCTGATGTCCGGAAGTGCTTGGCGTTCATATGAGGTAATAGTATGAACTGTCTGTACAAAAAAGTTAAGATACCAATGAAAGAAAGTCACTAAATAGCAAAGTTGGGTTGGAACTCGTAAGATGTCGCTCTTCTCCATCGGACTTGAGCAAGACTGACAGTCCTTAGTTGAACCTAAGGTTGTCTCGGAGGTTAGAGTGTTGAAGTAGCAGGGTTGGGTTGGGTCAGGGGTGGAGATGTGTTAATGGGTAGTACAGGCACTCAAAGGAGTTAAATGGAAATCAATATTGTTAATCAAATCAAATTTTATTTGTCACATACACGTGATTAGCAGATGTTATTGCGGGTGTAGCGAAATGCTTGTGTTTTTAGCTCCAACAGTGCAGTCATATCTAACAATTCACAACAATACACACAATACACACAACCTAAAAGTAAAAGAATGGAATTAAGGAATACATGCGTAAATATTAGCATGAGCAATGTCGGAGTGGCATAGACTAAATACAGTAGAATAGAATACAGCATGTACAGTGGTTCTTCCTTTAAAAGTTGAGGCGTACTGCAGCACAGCTTGCAGGGTGCCACAGAATTCTATGGCACGTTATTTAAGCTTCAGCCATTGTTGCCAGAATGATGCAATTTACCACAATCTGCAACCATCTACCACAAACGGTCGCTGCATTAGCTCAAAACATTTAAAGGAAGAACCACTGTACATATGAGATGAGTAAAGCAAAAATATGTAAACATTATTAAAGTGACTAGTGTTCCATTATTAAAGTGGCCAGTGATTTCAAGTTTATGTATATGGGGTAGCAGCCTCTTAGGTGCAGGGTTACGTAAACCGGAAGCCGCCTAGTGATGGCTGTTTAACAGTCTGATGGCCTTGAGATAGAAGCGGGTTTTCAGTCTCTCGGTCCCAGCTTTGATGCACCTGTACTGACCTCGCCTTCTGGATGGTCGCGGGTTGAACAGGCAGTGGCTCTGGTGGTTGTTGTCCTTGATTATCTTTTTGGCCTTCCTGTGACATTGGGTGCTGTAGGAGTCCTGGAGGGCAGATAGTTTGCCCCCGGTGATGCATTGGGCAGACCGCACCACCCTCTGGAGAGCCCTGCGGTTGCGGGCGGTGCAGTTGCCGTATCAGGCGGTGATACAGCCCAACAGGATGCTCTCAATTGTGCATCTGTAAAAGTTTGTGAGGGTTTTATGTGCCATGCTAAATTTCTTCGGTCTCCTGAGGTTGAAAAGATGCTGTTGCGCCTTCTTCCCCACACTGTCTGTGTGGGTGGACCATTTCAGATTGTCAGTGATGTGTACGCCGAGGAACTTGTAGCTTTCCACCTGCTCCACTGTGGTCCCGTCGATGTGTATAGGGTCATGCTCCTTCTGCTGTTTCCCGAAGTGCACGATCATCTCCTTTGTTTTGTTGACATTGAGTGAGAGGTTATTTTTCTGCCACCACACTCCTAGGACCTTCACCTCCTCCCTGTAGACTGTCTCGTCATTGTTGGGAATCAGGCCTACTACTGTTGTGTTGTCTGCAAACGTGATGATTGAGTTGGAGGAGTGCGTGGCCACACAGTTATGGGTGAACAGGGAGTACAGGAGGGGGCTGAGCATGCACCCTTCACCACCAGGGGGCGGCCCATCAGGAAGTCCAGGAGCCAATTGCACAGGGCGGGGTTCAGACCAAGGGCTCCGAGCTTAGTGATGAGCTTGGAGGGTACTATGGTGTTGAATGCTGAGCTATAGTCAATGAATAGCAATCTTACATAGGTATTCCTGTTGTCCAGATGGGATAGGGCAGTGCGATGGCGATTGCATCGTCTGTGGATCTATTGGGGCGGTAAGCAAATTGAAGTGAGTCTAGGGTGTCAGGTAAAGTAGAGGTGATATGATCCTTAACTAGCCTCTCAAAGGACTTCATGATGACAGAAGTCAGTGCTACAGGGTGGTGCCTTTCTCTGTGTGTCATCGTATGTGTCTGGAAAACTATTACAACAATCCATTACCATCACCGCCCAATGCTGGACTATAAAGACATCAGAAAGAGGAGGAGAAGGAAAGGGGGAGAAGAGGGGGATAGGTATAATCTATACAGGGAGAAGGAGAAGATGGGTGGAGGATGTACTATATACACAGCTCCACCATTGTGTCATATTATTTATATACCACCAGTAAAGGCAATCAAATACTAAATTAAGTTGACAATACAATAAATCTCACTCACTGAATGGTTTAAAAATAATGGTATACCAAGCAGCCTGGAAGTAATAAAAAAATGGCCACCTGTGTCAGTTTCACTTGAACTTTTAGTGTCTTTCCAGGGCCTGAGCTTTCCTTCAAACAGTAGTAAAACCACCACCAGTGAGTGTCAATGGCTCACAAAGGTATCATCAAGGCTAGGTATTGACTCTGACAGATCAGAGGTTGACTAAGTAACCCTCCAGAGGCCTATATATTTGTTCTAGCCTCTCTGCTACAGGAGCTAATCCTGCATGTTTGTTTGGAGATTACTGCCACATCTGCTGCTCGCCCAGAACCACTGTTTGGTTTCCATGGACTGTCAGACCAATAGGGCTGTCCCCTAACCTGAGTCCCAGACCTGTATAATATATTGTCGTGATAATGTTCCACCATAGACTTAGATAGAAATCACATCATTGTATCTGTCCCATTATGGCATATGTTAGAGCATGGGCAGCGCCATTGAGGCTATCTACATTTTGGAAGTAGTCAATTTTTTTCTTCTACTACTTATATGAGTTGGCAAACAAACTGAAATGGTATATACTGCCACCTGTAGTGTGTTGTTTGAAAAGGTATAAAGCCAAAGTTAGCGATTTACTGCCACCTGCAGTTATGGAATGTTTACTCACAAGTAAAATTCACTGGTTGATTCCTCCTGATGACCTGGACGAAATAATTTAATCATTCCTTAACCTAAAGGAAGTCACACCCAGTTGACTACTCCAAAATGGTGAAAGTCCTCAATGGCGGTGCTCATGCTAAAACAAGCTTTTGTGCACTAGAGTCCTCTATCATTCTCTATGGCCAAGCCAAGCCCATCTGAGTTTTACTGCTCTGGCCTGGTTCCTCAGCGTAGGAAGAACCAGGCCAGAGCAGTATAGCTCAGATGGGCTTGGCTGGAACCATGCTAGAAAGGAAAATGTGAAAAGCGAAGCCAGAACAGTACAGGTCAGGTCGGTACAATAGCATGGAAAGGATATGCGTTTCCCTATCCCTATGTGGTGCTCATTGCTATAGGATCTTGACCAGGAAACATTCTGGGCCTTAGTTAGTGTATACAGTACTTTGTCATCGCCCAAGTGTAGCCCACCACTCTTATGGTATACATAAGTGGAGGCAGCTGAGGGGAGGACGGCTCATAATAATGTCTGGAACGGAGCAAATGGAATGGCATCAAAAACATGGAAACCATGTGTTTGGTGTATTTGATACCATTCCACTCATTCTGCTCCGGCCATTACCACAAGCCCGTCCTCCCAAATTAAGGTACCACCAACCTCCTGTGGTATACATGTACAGTGCATTCGGGAGGTATTCAGACCCCTTTCCTTTTTCCACATTGTTACGTTACAGCCTTATTCTAAAATGTATTCAATGTTTTCCTCATCAATCTACACACAATACCTCATAATGACAAAGTGAAAACAGGTTTTCAGAAATTCCTTATTTACATAAGTATTCAGACTATTTGCTAAGAGACTCGACATTGAGCTCAGGTGCATCCTGTTTACATTGATTATCCTTGAGATGGTTCTACAACTTGATTGGAGTCCACCTGTGGTAAATTCAATTTATTGGACATGATTTGGAAAGGCACACACCTGTCTATATAAGGTCCCACAGTTGACAGTGCATGTCAGAGCAAAAACCAAGCCATAAGGTCAAAGGAAATGTCCGTGGAGCTCCGAGACAGGATTGTGTCGAGGCACAGTTCTAGGGAAGGGTACCAAAACATTTCTGCAGTATTGAAGTTCCCAAGAATACAGTGGCCTCCATCATTCTTAAATGGAAGAAGTTTGGAACCACCAGGACTCTTCCAAAAGCTGGCCGCCCGGCCAAACTGAGCAATCGGGGGAGAAGGGCCTTTGTCAGGGAGGTGACCAAGAACTCGATGGTCACTCTGACAGAGCTCCAGAGTTCCTCTGTGGAGATGGGAGAACCTTCCAGAAGGACAACCATCTCTTTAGCAACAATCGGGCCTTTATGGTAGAGTGGCCAGACGGGAAGCCACTACTCATTAAAAGGTACGCACACCCCGCTTGGAATTTGCCAAAAGGCACCTAAAGTACTCTCAGACTATGAGAAGCAATATTCTCTAGTCTGATGAAACCAAGATTGAACTCTTTGACCTGAATGTCAAGCGTCACATCTGAAGTAAACCTGGCGCCGTCCCTACGGTGAAGTATGGTGGTGGCAGCATCATGCTGTGGGGATGTTTTTCAGTGGCAAGGACTGGGAGACTAGTAAAGATAGAGGAAAAGATTAACCGAGCAAAGTACAGAGAGAGCATTGATGAAAACCTGCTCCACTCCTCAGGACCACAGAATGGGGCGAAGATTCACTTTCCAACAGGACAACAACCCTAAGCACACAGCCAAGACAATGCAGGAGTGGCTTCGGGACAAGTCTCTGAATGTCCTTGAGTGACCCAGCAAGAGCAGGGACTTGAACCCAATCTAACATCTCTGGAGAGACCTGAAAATAGCTGTGCAGCAACACTCCCCATCCAACCTGATAGAGCTTGAGATGATCTGCAGAGAAGAATGGGAGAAACTCCCCAAATACAGCTGTGCCACGCTTGTAGCGTCATACCCAAGAAGATTCGAGGCTGTAGTCGCTGCCAAAGGCGCTTCAACAAAGTACTGAGTAAAGGGTCTGAATACTTTTGTAAATGTGATATTTCAGTTTTTATGTTTGATAAATTAGAAAAAAAATAAAGAAATCTGCTTTGTCATTATGGGATATTGTGTGTAGATTGATGAGGGAAAAGCCATTTAATCCATTTTAGAAAAAGGCTGTAAAAGTCAAGGGGTCTGAATACTTTCCGAATGCACTGTATGTGATGGCTTTAGGTGTATCCCACCAGGCGTGGGGTGCTGGGGAAGCTCTTCCTTATGCCCATGCACTTCTCCTGATCCAGGAACAAGGAGTTAGCCTTGATGGACAGGTCATGCTCCAGGGCAGCCTTGGTCTTCACCAGCTTCTGCAGGGTGTTCTCTGCCTCCATCAGTCTCTCACGCAGCTTGTGGATGGTGTCCTCTATCTCCCTCACTTCTCCCACCAGTCTGGAAATAGAGATAAGGATAGGGACAAGACACACAGAGGAGAAGGAAGGGAATGTACGTGTAAAACGTCCTCATTTTACAGGCTATAAAATACCCACCACACGAGCCCTACCTGTGGTGTGGGTTGTCCCTGCAGAGCTCCACGTTGGGCCTGCGTGTCCTCTCGTCCAGCCTGGTCTGGGCCACCTTCAGGGGGCATTCCTTGTCCCTCAGAGCCTTCTTCAGGCTCTCTATCAGCATCTCTGTCTGGAAGATTTCCTGGAGGGTCTGCCAGTAGAAACAGGCGAGAGGGATGGTGAGACGATCCAGGGAGTAAGGAAACAGAGGAATGGAGCAGTTCTAGCAGTTGAAATGGCGCTGTCACAACCAGTTTACAACCGGAACTGTCTATAATGCTAAGGACGTCATTGCAACCAGTTTTGCCTGTAGTGTAAGGGTTTGAGGTAAAGAGTTCTAGGAAACTCAAATAACTTGTTTATTTACACCACACAGTTAGGTGATGTGAAATGTATAGTACAGATGCAGGTGTCTGTAAAAGCAAAACTAACACCAAATGTAACTGTAGATCAAATCAGATTAACACTGTACTGTACAGTACTTTCCTCCTTCTCATCCCACCATCACATTATCATGTAATCCCATTCCCCTGAATCACTCAACCACTCCTCAGAACCATCCCTGACTGACTGACTGACGTTATTAAAGACTGTGTGGCTCACATCATAGCTGCTGTCAATGGATAAACCCAGAGAACAGCTGAGGTGGATAGAGCCCTGCAACATCCAATTAACCCTTCGACAACAATGGGCTCCAGTGTCTATGTCACAATCGTTGTAAGCATACTCGGACCAACGTGCAGCGTGATCTGGGTTCCACATATTATATTTAGTGAAACGCACAAAAAACAATAAAGAATAAACGATACGTGAAGCTCAAGCAGTGCTCACAGGCAACTACACAGAAACAAGATCCCACAAAACACAGTGGGGAAATGGCTGCCTAAATATGATCCCCAATCAGAGACAACAATGCCTCTGATTGGGAAACATACCAGGCCAACATAGAAATAAACGCACTAGATCACCCACCCTAGTCACACCCCGACCTAACCAAAATAGAGAATTAAAAGGCTCTCTATGGTCAGGGCGTGACAGTCTACTACTCCACTACCAAGGGTATGTATCAGTGGAAAGTGTTGAACACAGGCAATGCAAGATAAATCTATTTTTGGTGTCCTTCTTTTAACAAGACTATTTACCCTAGAAGTAACAAAGTTTGGTGAATTAGTTTGCATGCCTGGGTTCCATAACACGATTACAGTAAAAATAAGGCCTAGACCAGTGAAGAGGGTGATCACGTCACAAAACTCACATGTCTCTGCCCATTAAACGCTGATCTTGTGAGACACAAGTAAAAGGGGCTGAAAGGAGTTTTATTTTTCTCCTCATTGAACAGTAAAAGCAATGTGATAGGAATAAAGCTTTGTTCTATTATCATGAAAGATGTCACGTGAAAATGCAATAGACCCTTGAATAGTTTGACAACCCTGGAGAAAAAAATAGCATAGACCAGCATAGGCTGGTGACCAGCCTTCGTTGTGTTTTCGCTAGTGATGGGAAACCGAGGCTGTCTGAAGACTTCGAGGCTTTCACCAAATTGTTCCGAAAAACAGTTAATTATTTAGCTTCATTATCTGTTTACAATGCACATGAGTGACATTTGCCGTTCAACAATAAATAGCAGCCTGTGATTATCAGAGACATTTTTTCTCTCCACTGTTTTCATCAAAATTCCGTGGCGCAGCGATAAGTTGTTGACTTTCGTAACCTATAATCAGTTGGAATACCAGGTTTGCATACATTATGCTTAACTTTTTTGCCTTGAAGTTGACTCTTTTTCAAAACCAGAATTTTTGGCATTATTTAGGATGCTTAACACAGAAGTGTATACTATACTAAATAAAACAAATGATTTTAACAACAGTGTGGTTTCACATAAAACTATTTTCAAAATAGTGTGCCTTCAACAGGATTCGATATCATACCCTCATTCCCCTGAGTATTCCATTGTCGACCTGCTAAGCTACTGTACCAGACGGATGAAACTTTTTGTACAAAATCCCAAACTTTTTATAGTCCCGTACCCCTTCAAACATTCAACCTCCAGCTGCGTACCCCCTCTAGCACCAGGGTCACCGCACTCTCAAATTTTGTTTTTTGCCATTATTGTAAGCCTGCCACACACACACTATACAATACATTTATTAAACATAAGAATGTGTGTGAATTTTTGTCACAACCCTGCTCGTGGGAAGTGACAAAGAGCTCTTATAGGACCAGGGCACAAATAATAATATAATAATAATCAATCATTTTGCTCTTTATTTAACCATCTTACATATAAAACCTTATTTCTTCACTGAAAATTGTGAATAACTCACCACAGGTTAATGAGAAGGGTGTGCTTGAAAGGATGCACATAACTCTGCAATGTTGGGTTGTTTTGGAGTCTCAGTCTTAAATCATTTTCCACACAGTCTGTGCCTAGATTTAGTTTTCATGCTAGTGACGGCCGAGAATCCACTCTCACATAGGTACGTAGTTGCAAAGGGCATCAGTGTCTTAACAGCGCGATTTGCCAAGGCAGGATACTCTGAGCGCAGCCCAATCCAGAAATATGGCAGTGGCTTCTGATTAAATTCAATTTTCACAGAACGCTTGAAGCAATTTCGATGAGGCTCTCTTGTTCAGATATCGGTAAGTGAACTGGAAGCAGGACATGAAAGGGATAATGAATCCATTTGTTCGAGTCATCCGTTTCGGGAAAGTACCTGCATAATTGCGCAGCCAACTCACTCAGGTGCTTCACTATATCACATTTGACATTGCCCGTAAGATTGAGTTAATTTGCACACAAAAAATACAATGATGGAAAGACCTGTGTGTTGTCCTTGTTAATGCAGACAGAGAAGAGCTACAATTTCTTAATCATAGCCTTAGTTTTGTCCCGCACATTGAATACAGTTGCGGAGAGTCCCTGTAATCCTAGATTCAGATCATTCAGGCGAGAAAAAACATCCCCCAGATAGGCCAGTCGTGTGAGAAACTCGTCATCATGCAAGCGGTCAGACAAGTGAAAATTATGGTCAGTAAAGAAAACTTTAAGCTTGTCTCTATTCAAAAAAACATGTTAATACTTTGCCCCTTGACAAAGCATTACATGGTCGCTGCCCATATCATTGCATAGTGCAGAAAATACACGAGAGTTCAGGGGCCTTGCTTTAACATAGTTAACCATTTTCACTGTAGTGTCCAAAACATCTTTCAAGCTGTCAGGCATTCCCTTGGCAGCAAGAGCCTCTCGGTGGATGCTACAGTGTACCCAAGTGGCGTCAGGAGCAACTGCTTGCACGCGCGTTACCACTCCACTATGTCTCCCTGTCATGGCTTTTGTGCCATCAGTACAGATACCAAAACATCTTGACTACCAAAATCCATTTGATGTCACAAAGCTGTCCAGTACTTTAAAAATAATTGAAGAATTAAGTCCTCCACAATAGTATGGGGCTTGCCTGTCCTAGCCACTGAGTAGCTCACCATATAAGACGCTTCTAACCCCTTCTTATTAATGGTATATGTTGCTTTTATACATGACTTACTACTCGAAAGTCGTCTTAATTCTCTTATTTTTCAAATTGGCATGTTTTGTTTCTAAATGTCTGTGCAAGAGTGAAGGTTTCATCGAGTTGTGAGATAGTACTTTTGCAAATATAACACACTGTGGCTGAGGAAAGGCACTACTCCCTATAAGTGAACACCAAATCAATGTAGTTCTCATCATATTTGTGCCTCTTCGATGGTCCAACGTCCAGGTGCAGGTGTAATACTGCTGGTATGTGTCTCTATGGCCTTACTTTTTTTGACCATTTATCAATTTTCACACAAACGGAATGAGCAGCAGCTATGTTTGGCTACATACTGACCGTTAGTGGAATTGCCGCGAGATGGTAATGGTTAATGTGATTGGGTGTTAATTATTTGACTAGGCTACCTATATTTGACATTGTGTTGTTTTTTCACTGAAAACTAAATGGTTTAATTGTATTTTTGGCAGTGAAACGAGGCTACTTAGAAAAACTCCCCCAAATGTATAGCCACCTTTGAAAAATATAAATGGACTGTTTGAAAATGTGAATTTTTTTTCAAAAAAAAAATTACAAAATACGTTTTATTTAAAAAAAAATGTGAATCACATTTTTATTTGGCGTACCCCGACGGCATTGCGCGTACCCCTGCGGGGAATACCTGATCTACACTGATTGAAGTGGATTTAACAAGTGACATAAATTCACGGGCAGTGCAAGCATATTTATGTTCGGGAGAAAGTAAATGCAAAACATTATTGAATTCAAATGATCTGTTTACAGGTCCATAGCAATTTGTTATTATTTTTGTGTTTCAGACACGGTCAGATACAGCAAATGTCATCAAAAAAAACATTCTGTTAACACTGCTAAAGACATTTGATCAAGTTTACCATTTATATTTCCCTTAGATGTACTGTCTTGGCCTAATTCCAATACTTACAAGTAGACAGCACCATAAAAGGTGACAATTCAGGCAGAGTTATAATGCTCCTTCACATTTGCACAGTTTTACATCAGGTTTTTTGTATTTTATTAGGATCCCCATTAGCTGTTGCGAAAGCAGCAGCTACTTTTTCTGGGGTCCACACAAAACAAAAATATTAAGAGATAAGAACAGCTCAAAGACAGAACTACATACATTTGAAAAAGTCTCACAGCCTACATATCAATACATACACACAACATATATAGGTAAATTAGGGGAGAGGCTTTGTGCCGTGATGTGTTGCTTTATGTTAAAAAACAAACAGGTTTGCTGTTCATTTGAGCAATATGAGATGTATGGGAGTTTTACGTGATAATGGCTCTATATAATACTGTACGCTTTCTTGAATTTGTTCTGGATTTGGGGACTGTAAAAAGCCCCCTAGTGGCATGTCTGGTGGGGTAAGTGTGTGTGTCAGAGCTGTGTGTAAGTTGGCTATGCAAACAATTTGGAATTTGAAACACATTCACGTCTTATAAAAAGAACACATTCGCCAAAAGCCACAAAATAGACCTGAATGGATTTCTGCAAATATGTAAACACCACTGGAGTCCTCTTACATGTGGGAACTTACAGTCCTATTGATCAAACAACCATGAAAAAGCTCTCTCTCCCTCAGTTATGCACATCAATAACAACATGATCAACAACTATTGCTAGCCAGAGCAAGATGAGCAAAAATCTAACGAAGGAACATTAGATAAACCCTCTCAAACTTTTTCTGCTAGTTGACTGTCAAAATTGCACTGATAAACAATGGGGAATTGTAACCTCCTCATCCTTCTGCAGCTTGCCTGCCAATGCATTCTTGTCCCAACCAAGCACCGAAGCTAACTGGCTAAAGTTGGCAAGCTTGTTAGCTAGCTGCTTCCAGACACAAATGAGAGAACACCTCACTCTCCATTTTACTCTCCGATGCAGAGCTGATTAGGCTGTTTACATGATATCTAGAGCGTTCTTGACTAACTATTACCTTTCCCCCCTACATTTACTGACACCGGTCATATTCAGCAGGTGTTGCATGTTTGTAAATTCATAATTTTTTCTTTGCTCTGGCACAACAAGAGTACTCTGTAATCGTAGTAGATAGCCAAAGTGAATTTGCAATGCAAATATGCTAACTGTATAGCAGTCTTTCAAGTTCTTGCTAGCTAACCAAATGACAACTGCATCTCTAGATGTGTATAGCCACCGAAAAACAATATGAGGGTAAAAAAAATCAATCACTCACCCACTCCTCGAATGGCATGACATGACTTTCTCCTAGCAGCTAGCTATCAAGCTAATGTTAGGCGCTGTGTTTTTAGCTTGCTACATAAATACTCTAGCCTATTAGCCACGTTATGACTGACTTGTGATCATTGCCCTTGCTAGTTTGAATGTATTGACATTCCCAGCATTAGTTACATTCGTCTGTTTTTGTCCAGAATATTGAGTCATTGAAACTGAAACATTACATCCCGGATGGAGGCACAGTTCCACTTTAAACTTTAGGTCACAGGTTACTTTGTGTGCTAAACTTGAAACTTTTTTTTCAATGGGAAGTAATAGTTGTACATTTCGATTGGGAAATGCTTAACATCATGCTGTGTGTGACTGCTTTCTATTGGCCCTATGCAGTGGTGTAGTGAGTGGTGCCTTGAGAAGTGGGTATACTCTAATTTTGCTTAAAGTTCACAAATAGCCCGCCCAGTGAAGGAAAGGCACCCTGTGTGAAAATTTGTTTTCCTAGACTTTTCCAATTTTCACTCTCAAAATCACACTCTCAAAAAATACAATAATTTGATGGGTCTCGAGTACTACAACACTGCCATGCTGGTCAGACCAGCTTGACCAGCATCTAACCAGCGCTGACCAGCATAGACCAGCATGAACTAGCATGGACCAGCTTGAAATTTATGCTGGTCTATGCTGCTTTTTCAGCAGGAAAATCAATCAAAGACAGCAGTAAAATTTCAGCAATCATCAACTATGGTATGCAGGCAGTTTACAACTCCTTCCTTACTGTCCCCTGGACCTGATGTTGAAGTACAATGATGCTTAACAAGATACAACCAAACTGCATTTCACTGAGTTGAATGGAACTAAACAAAAAAGGAATTAAACATGAAAGACGAGCTTGATGGTCATTGGTCAGGTAATGGTCAGTCACCTTAGCCAGGTGTGTCTGCAGGCTGTTCTTGGCGTCGGCGGTCTCTGACATGCGGTTGGTGAAGGCCACGTTGACCGTGTTGAAATGTTTCCACATCTCGTTGGACGTGGCGTTCAGCAGGATCTCAATAACATCACGCAGCTTGTGGGAAGCAGCCCGCTCGCTCTGGGAGTGAAGGATGTTGTCATCCGTGAACTTTGACCACGAGTCGGGCAGGGAGAGCCTGGTCAAGTGGGTGAGAAATGACAATGGACACAATGGTCAACGGATTGGGATGCCGTTGGAAGGCAGGCAGGAGATACACTGGGGTGGATGTAGCTAGAGTTGAATTTGGGATTGGTGCTTTATATTCAGAGAAAATGTGAAGCACCTGTGTCAATACAATCTGAATGTGATGACCCCTTCTGCTTTACTTCCATAATCCGACCCTCTCTGCCTAGTCATCGCCATTTTTACCTGCTGGTGTTGTGTTAGCTGACTAGCTGCTGTTGTCTCACCTGTTGTTTTAGCTAGCTCTCCCAATCAAGACCTGCGATTACTTTATGCCTTACTATATGTCTCTCTCGAATATCAATATGCCTTGTATACTGTTGTTCGGGTTAGTTATCATTGTTTCAGTTTACAATGGAGCCCGTAGTTCCACTCCTAATACCTCTGATACCTCCTTTGTCCCACCTCCCACACATGCGGTGACCTCACCCATTATAACCAGCATGTCCAGAGATACAACCTCTCTTATCATCACCCAGTGCCTGGGCTTACCTCCGCTGTACCCGCACCCCACCATACCCCTGTCTGCACATTATGCCCTGAATATATTCTACCACGCCCATAAATCTGCTCCTTTTATTCCTTGTCCCCAACGCTCTAGGCGACCAGTTTTGATAGCCTTTAGCCGCACCCTCATCCTACTACTCCTCTGTTCCTCGGGTGATGTGGAGGTAAACCCAGGCCCTGCATGTCCCCAGGCACCCTCATTTGTTGACTTCTGTGATCGAAAAAGCCTTGGTTTCATGCATGTCAACATCAGAAGCCTCCTCCCTAAGATTGTTTTACTCACTGCTTTAGCACACTCTGCCAACCCTGATGTCCTTGCCGTGTCTGAATCCTGGCTTAGGAAGGCCACCAAAAATTCTGAGATTTCCATACCCAACTATAACACTTTCCGTCAAGATAGAACTGCCAAAGGGGGAGGAGTTGCAATCTACTGCAGAGATAGCCTGCAAAGTTCTGTCATACTTTCCAGGTCTATGCCCAAACAGTTCGAACTTCTAATTAAAAAAATTAATCTCTCCAGAAATAAGTCTCTCACTGTTGCCGCCTGCTACCGACCCCCCTCAGCTCCCAGCTGTGCCCTGGACACCATCTGTGAATTGATCGCCCCCCATCTAGCTTCAGAGTTTGTTCTGTTAGGTGACCTAAACTGGGATATGCTTAACACCCCGGCAGTTCTACAATCTAAGCTAGATGCCCTCAATCTCACACAAATCATCAAGGAACCCACCAGGTACAACCCTAAATCCGTAAACATGGGCACCATAATAGACATTATCCTGACCAACTTGCCCTCCAAATTCACCTCTGCTGTCTTCAATCAGGATCTCAGCGATCACTGCCTCATTGCCTGTATCCGCTACGGGTCCACGGTCAAACGACCACCCCTCATCACTGTCAAACGCTCCCTAAAACACTTCTGCGAGCAGGCCTTTCTAATCGACCTGGCCCGGGTATCCTGGAAGGATATTGACCTCATCCCGTCAGTTGAGGATGCCTGGTCATTCTCTAAAAGTAACTTCCTCACCATCTTAGACAAGCATGCTCCGTTCAAAAAATGCAGAACTAAGAACAGATATAGCCCTTGGTTCACTCCAGACCTGACTGCCCTCGACCAGCACAAAAACATCCTGTGGCGAACTGCAATAGCATCGATTAGTCCCCGCAATATGCAACTGTTCAGGGAAGTCAGGAACCAATACACGCAGTCAGTCAGGAAAGCAAAGGCCAGCTTTTTCAAGCAGAAATTTGCATCCTGTAGCTCTAACTCCAAAAAGTTCTGGGACACTGTAAAGTCCATGGAGAACAAGAGCACCTCCTCCCAGCTGCCCACTGCACTGAGGCTAGGTAACACGGTCACCACCGATAAATCCGTGATAATCGAAGACTTCAACAAGCATTTCTCAACGGCTGGCCATGCCTTCCTCCTGGCTACTCCAACCCTGGCCAACAGCTCCGCCCCCCCCCCCCCCCCCCCCGCTGCTACTCGCCCAAGCCTCCCCAGCTTCTCCTTTACCCAAATCCAGATAGCAGATGTTCTGAAAGAGCTGCAAAACCTGGACCCATACAAATCAGCTGGGCTTGACAATCTGGACCCTCTATTTCTGAAACTGTCCGCCGCAATTGTCGCACCCCCTATTTCCAGCCTGTTCAACCTCTCCTTCGTATCATCTGAGATCCCCAAGGATTGGAAAGCTGCCGCGGTCATCCCCCTCTTCAAAGGGGGAGACACCCTGGACCCAAACTGTTACAGACCTATATCCATCCTGCCCTGCCTATCTAAGGTCTTCGAAAGCCAAGTCAACAAACAGATCAATGACCATCTCGAATCCCACCGTACCTTCTCCGCTGTGCAATCCGGTTTCCGAGCCGGTCACGGGTGCACCTCAGCCACGCTCAAGGTACTAAACGATATCATAACCGCCATCGATAAAAGACAGTACTGTGCAGCCGTCTTCATCGACCTGGCCAAGGCTTTCGACTCTGTCAATCACCATATTCTTATCGGCAGACTCAGTAGCCTCGGTTTTTCTAATGACTGCCTTGCCTGGTTCACCAACTACTTCGCAGACAGAGTTCAGTGTGTCAAATCGGAGGGCATGTTGTCCGGTCCTCTGGCAGTCTCTATGGGGGTACCACAGGGTTCAATTCTCGGGCCAACTCTTTTCTCTGTATATATCAATGATGTTGCTCTTGCTGCGGGCGATTCCCTGATCCACCTCTACGCAGACGACACCATTCTGTATACTTCTGGCCCTTCCTTGGACACTGTGCTATCTAACCTCCAAACGAGCTTCAATGCCATACAACACTCCTTCCGTGGCCTCCAACTGCTCTTAAACGCTAGTAAAACCAAATGCATGCTTTTCAACCGGTCGCTGCCTGCACCCGCACGCCCGACTAGCATCACCACCCTGGATGGTTCCGACCTAGAATATGTGGACATCTATAAGTACCTAGGTGTCTGGCTAGACTGCAAACTCTCCTTCCAGACTCATATCAAACATCTCCAATCCAAAATCAAATCGAGAGTCGGCTTTCTATTTCGCAACAAAGCCTCTTTCACTCACGCCGCCAAACTTACCCTAGTAAAACTGACTATCCTACCGATCCTCGACTTCGGCGATGTCATCTACAAAATAGCTTCCAATACTCTACTCAGCAAACTGGATGCAGTTTATCACAGTGCCATCCGTTTTGTTACTAAAGCACCTTATACCACCCACCACTGCGACCTGTATGCTCTAGTCGGCTGGCCCTCGCTGCATGTTCGTCGTCAGACCCACTGGCTCCAGGTCATCTACAAGGCTATGCTAGGTAAAGCGCCGCCTTATCTCAGTTCACTGGTCACGATGGCAACACCCACCCCGTAGTACGCGCTCCAGCAGGTGTATCTCACTGATCATCCCTAAAGCCAAAACCTCATTTGGCCGCCTTTCCTTCCAGTTCTCTGCTGCCTGCGACTGGAACGAATTGCAAAAATCTCTGAAGTTGGAGACTTTTATCTCCCTCAAAAACTTTAAACATCTGCTATCTGAGCAGCTAACCGATCGCTGCAGCTGTACATAGTCCATCGGTATATAGCCCACCCAATTTACCTACCTCATCCCCATACTGTTTTTATTTATTTACTTTTCTGCTCTTTTGCACACCAGTATCTCTATTTGCACATGATCATCTGATGATTTATCACCCCAGTGTTAATCTGCTAAATTGTAATTATTCGCTCCTATGGCCTATTTATTGCCTACCTCCTCATGCCTTTTGCACACATTGTATATAGATTCTCTTTTTCCCCCCCTTTTTTCCCCCTACTATGTTATTGACTTGTTTATTGTTTACTCCATGTGTAACTCTGTGTTGTTGTCTGTTCACACTGCTATGCTTTATCTTGGCCAGGTCGCAGTTGCAAATGAGAACTTGTTCTCAACTAGCCTACCTGGTTAAATAAAGGTGAAATAAAAATAAATAAAATAAATCCAGTCCCGTACTAGTTTGAATGGGATTAAAGATAATATCATCCAATTTGTGGAAATGCAGTCATTTAACATTTAAAGGTAGAATAAAGGTAGCAAAATGAGGTTTCCATGAGCAGCACTGCAGATATTGAGATGAGCGAGATGCAAGACTTCGCTCTCATATAGTCACACACAGTTTCTGTGCATGTGCAGAGAAGGGTGTGATTGCCGCCCGCAACTCGGGGCATTCCTGCATCTGTAGGAACCCCTCTTTATTCTTCTACCGGTCCATTTTTAAGCTAGGACTCTGGTAACTTTACACAGGCGGGAGGCGGGGGCAGATGTAGGTAGCTAGCAATCTAGGACACCAGTAGACAGTATCCTTCGCCCCGTCTGCCGAGCACTGCTTTCAAAGCAGGTCTGTTAATGTTACGGCGAGGGCAAGTGTTCGGCAGGCGGGTGCTAGTTCGCTGGGCCTCCGGTAGTGATGTTATGTTTGATACAGGAGCTCTGAGGCATGTGTTGAAATCACTAAGCAGTGTACTTTGAAGCAGTGTGCCGATGCCTGTATTACTTTATCAGACACACATGATCAGTGATGTCCAAAGCTTAGTTTCATCGAACAACCACCTGATTGGTTTGGTAATGGTTTGGTAGAAGACAAAAAGGCTATGCTACGCATGCGCCTCGGATTCATTTACTTCTACCAGACGCCTTTTATTATGATTTTTAATTGTTTTCATTTTTGAAAGTTTTCGCGCTTGAAGAACATGAAAATGTTTTATAAAGTTCATGGCTGAGGGGGCAGTCCCTTTCACAGCATATACAGTATCTCCCATTTCAATCACAAAGCTGTATAGCATCCACATCTAAAGTAGTGGGTAGGTATGACTTACGATGGGTCCAGTCTCTCGATCCCTCTGTAGTAGTTGATCCCATCTGACGCATTCCTGAGATGGTGACACCTATTATCTATTCTCTGGGCTGTCACCTTGTCACTGAGGTCTCTCTCCAGCTCATGTTGAGCTGCTCGGTTTGACCTGATGGAAGTAACACACACAGAGGCATAGTAACACTGTAACACTTGACGTTGCGCCGACAGGTGTAATGTTTTATTATGTTATGAGCATATATGAGCCGTTGTAATGTCTTATTATAAGTCTCATCACATTAAATATATTTCTATACCTGGAGAGAGACCTTTTTTTAGCTTACTTTTTCTTGAGTAAGACTATTGGTTAAAAGGGCCCCTACACAGCAAATTCTCCAGTGTTAAAAAACAAACAAAACTAACACTGAGAGTGTTAAATCAACACTCTGTGGACCCATAGAGATGCTGGAACAGTGTTACGTTAACACACTGCTTAGTGTAAAGCATTATTCAAAAATATCCCAGTGCTTTGCCTTTTGAGTAAATTGTACAGTTACCATTCATGACTGTGGTTTGTTAGTGACAGAGACATCAATGTTGCTTTATCAAATTTCAGTCCAACGTACTTCACCAAGTGATATCCTAAGCGAATACGTTATCGTTAAATACATATATTATTTAAATATATTATTTAACACAATATGGCCTGTTTTAGACAGGCAGACCAATTCTGATCTTTTTTTCACTAATTGTTTATTTGACCAATCATATCAGCACTGAAAAATAGCTGATGTGAAAAGATCTAATGTGATTGGACAAAATACCAATTAGTGGAAAAACGAATTGAGCTGAAGGTATAAATGCAGCCTAGCATACATATTTCATAAGGCCTTATTTTAAGGGGCTAGTTCTACCCTAATACAGGGGCCTGAAACTAATACACATACACTTTGAACCAAAAATATGCCCATCATTATCATATTTCCAAGCATGCTCTATTACAGGTTGCTTTTTAGAATTGTTTGTTTCAATATCTACAGTGCCTTCAGACCTGACATTTCATCAATTGTAGAATAAGGCTGTAACGTAACAAAATGTGGAAAAAGTCAATGGGTCTGAATACTTTCCGAATGCAATGTATGTTTGTGGATGTACATTGATTGATTGATTCATTAATTAATCTTATGTTTTTGGTCACAAGTCCAGGAATGGCTGAAGAATTGCAATATTTACCTGGAGCTAACCCTGCAGATAGCACTACTGGGCAATCTGAAAAGTCATAGTCAATCAATCAATAATATAGTAATACTTTTAGCAAACCATTTTATTTTCAATTTACAATCTGTAGAAGCTATGAGAATAGAAAGGTTCAGAACTTTTGTGAAGCATCACAGCTCAGTTGAAAAATATATAGGAAATAGAAATCCAATTAGGATGGTGTTAAGAGATAGATGGGAGGGGTTGAATGGAGCTGAAGGATGGGACTAATAACAACAAGATAACTAATGTAAAACATACTGTGTCCGTAAAACGTATATAGGTTCAGAACTTTTTTTGAAAGAGCACAGTTTGAAAGATATGGCAAATAGAAAAATAATATATGGGAGAGGTTGAGGGTAGAGGAAGGACAAGAGTAAAAAAATAAAAATAAAATGTGTGTCCATTAAAATAACATCAAATTGATCAGAAATACAGTGTAGACATTGTTAATGTTGTAAATGACTATTGTAGCTGAAAACGGCTGATTTTTTATGGAATATCTACATAGGTGTACAGAGGCCCATTATCAGCAACCATCACTGCTGTGTTCCAATGGCACGTTGTGTTAGCTAATCCAAGTTGATCACTTTAAAAGCCTAATTGATCATTAGAAAACCCTTTTGCAATTATGTTAGCACAGCTGAAAACTTTTGTCCTGATTAAAGAAGTAATAAAACTGGCCTTCTGTAGACTAGTTGAGTATCTGAAGCATCAGCATTTGTGGGTTTGATTACAGGCTCAAAATGGCCAGAAACAAAGACCTTTCTTCTGAAACGTGTCAGTCTATTATTTTTCTGAGAAATGAAGGCTATTCCATGTGAGAAATTACCAAGAAACTGAAGATCTCGTACAATGCTGCGTACTACTCCCTTCACAGAACAGTGCAAACTGTCTCTAACAAGAATAGAAAGAGGAGTGGGAGGCTCCGGTGCACAACTGAGCAAGAGGACAACTACATTAGAGTGTCTAGTTTGAGAAATAGACGCCTCGCAAGTCCTCAACTGGCAGCTTCATTAAATAGTACCCGGAAAACACCAGTCTCAATGTCAACAGTGAAGAGGCGACTCCGGGATGCTGGCCTTCTAGGCAGAGTTGCAAAGAAAAAAGACGTATCTCAGACTGGTCAATAAAAAGAAAAGATTAAGATGGGCAAAAGAACACAGACACTGGACAGAGGAATTCTGCCTAGAAGGCCAGCATCCCAAAGTTGCCTCTTCACCGTTGATGTTGAGACTGGTGTTTTGCGGGTACTATTTAATGAAGCTGCCAGTTTATTTTGCAACCCTACCCGCAGGTCACATAATGCTGTTTTACAAAGTTTTGGGTGACTCCTACTGGAAACTAGCCAGAGTTCAGATTCTAATAGTTTTTATTCACCTGCATTCAGGAACATCATGAAGAGACTATTTCATTTAAACTGGAACAAACATTTCAGTAACGGATGCAAAAAAATCTAACAAACTGATTGGATTAGTTTTGAAAAATATATGTGATTTATATTTGTGAAGCATAAGAGTAACCAATCAATTATGCACAAACATAGATATTGAAGTAAACCATTCTCAAAATCAACCTGCTATAGAGCATGCTGGGAAATATGATAATGATGGGCATGGTTTTGGTTCAAAGTGATGCGTATGAGTTTCAGGCCCCTGTATTAGGGTAGAACTAGCCCCTTAATATAAGAGCTTATGAAATACATATGGTATTGTGTTAAATAATTTAAAAAAATAACTTATTCACTTAGGATCTCACTTGGTGAAGTCAATAGGACTGAAAATGGATGAATGCAACAACCATGTCACTGTCACTAACAAATATAGTCATGAGTGGTAATACAATTTACTCGAAAGGCAAGGCACTCTGGGAAATATTTGAATAAGGCTTTACACTAAACAGTATGTATTTTAATACGGTTCTGGTGTCTATATGGGTCCACAGACTTAACACAGTCAGTGTTGATTAAACACTCTCTGTGTTAATTTCTCTTTTTTCTACACTGGAGAATTTGTAATGTAGTTTTCAAACAGTGAAGGCCTATTTTACAGTAGTCCTGTGTCATACTCTAGGAGTGTAGACTCACGCTAGTTGAGCGATGGCTTTGTCTAGATGTCTCCTCATCCTCTCCTGGCATGACTTAATGGTCTCCACTTCCTGGTTACATAATGAGCAAAACAGGTATCAGTTCAGGTAATAAGGTTCTGATCATTAGGATAAATAGTCATAAGTCATGCCATGATTGTAATGACATGTCTTTGTTTGTACCCTTATGAGATCTTTCTCCACGTTGTCGTGAACCAGATCAATGGACATTCGCTTCTCTCTGTGATACAGGCATTCTTGGGACACCTGTTGATGGTCACACAATATTAATTCAGTGTCCCGAATGGCACCCTATTCCCCTACATGGTGAACTACTTTTGACCAGGGCCCATCGTGCACTTCTTTTGATTAGAGCCCTATGGGCTCTGGCCCAAAGTAAGCACTATATAGGAAATATATTAGTGCAGTAGTGTAAAGCACAGACAGAGTCTGGTGTGGTAGAAGGATCGTCTTCCAATCTAATTGCCAAATTACTCTACATTATCTAACATTAAAAACAAAAAATAATGTTTTGCTGAAAATTAGGCATTGGTCTGAAGCGGAAAAATAATGGAAATTCACATGTGCACCACAATGCCTACTCCACCCATTCTCTACCCAGATTTTCCAGCACACAGCTCTGACCTACTAAAGTAGCTATGTTGGTCTGTTGTACTTCAAACAATGTGTAGGCAGGTTTCTTCGAATTCAAACCTTCTCACACAGCCTAATTTATACAATTTACATTAGTGTTCTATAGATCGCCTCTGACCATTCTCAACATTCTATGTTAGAAATATTGCTCTAGTATTCACTTTTGAACGTGCTAGAGTTTCGACGGGAAAAGGTATCTTGAAACAAAGAGCATTCCTTGGGTGAATATTGTAGAGGGAGACCTGCATCTTCTCCACTTGATTCCAGTAGGTGTGTCCAAACTTTTGACTGGTACTGTATATACAAAAATTATGATTTGATTTGTATGTCTCTCTATACAGTGAGTATACATTCTATTCATAGGTTCCAATTACTTATTAGAGGTCCTCTCGGAAAACTATCTGTTGCTACCTGATCTCCACTACCCTGTGTGGGTCCTTCATGTCACCAGATCTCCAGCCAGATCAAGTTGGCGCTACTATACACCCCAAAGCACTTTGGGTTAGGACAAATGACCACCGGTGCTGTTCTGTGGAAGGTTGCCTGGTTGCCCAGCAACCTTAACAGGACACGTGTGACCTAATTATTGTGAGTATTGTGAATGATGACCCCATCTGCTCTGAAGTGGTGTGAAGAACCAATAACTACTGTCACTTTATCCACCACCATCAGACACAGTAAGACCCTGTGTTGAGTAAGTGACATGCATGGATGATTAAATAGGTTCACTGGAGATGGACTTTGTTATGCTTTATACTGTATAATTTGCATTTCTGTGTGAATGCATTGTGTACTGTTGGAGTTACAGGACACTCTTACGTAGAGCTTAGCACACACACGTGCAAGCGCGCATGCACACACGCACACACACCATTACCTGCAGAGGCCCCTCGGTCTCCTGCATGGCTCTCTCCAGCCTTCTCTTCACCTCAGTGAGGGCCATGATCTCGCTCACCATGTTGTCTATCTCATGGTTCAACTCTGACCTCCAAAAGCTGATGTCGTTGAGGCGTTCCCCGATGTTCTTACTGGTGGTCTCCTGGGTCCTCCTGGTCAGCTGCTCTTTATCCTGCATCAACCTGATGGTATCCCTCCTCAGCCGCTCAGCACTGTTCCTGGACGACTCCGACTCACGGTAGTTGCTCTGGTTGGACTTGTACCAGTCGTCTGGGGTGTAGCGGGTGATCATGGCTGACCGGTTTGACGGGTAGAACATGGTCTTGGCCCGGACCAGGTCGAAGCCTAGGTTCTCCCTCTGGATGGAGGAGAGGGAGGGGATGGCGGCAGTGCTGCCTGTGCGGTAGTAGGCGTTAGTCCTCCAGGGTTGGTTGGCACTGGGGTTCATGGCCAGCAAAGGCTGGTTGCTCCGGTAGGAGGACACCATGTTGGAGATGGCTGGGAAGAATTGGCTGGTTTTGGGTCGGGTGTACTCCGCCGTCAGGGTGGATCCCATTAGCTCCATTTGTCGCTCTTCTTCTCAGGGCTCTTCTTTTCTCCTGAAAACATGCAATATTGGATCTGTGTATTAGTGTATTTGCCTATCACATGTCATTTGTTATCAATAAGACTGAGAAAGATTGGTATCTGTCTCTTATATTTTAACAAGACCAACACATTCTAATGTCTTCTAGGATTGAAAAAGAGTCGTGATTTAGCCATTTTGTCAATAAATTGATGATTTTCTGTCAAACAGTTGAGTCATTCTATCGTCGTTTGCAGTCAACAAATGTTTCACTAAACATGTCATGACTACTGATTTAATTGAGAATCTTTGAAGACAATAAGATACAAAAATCTGAAGTGATGATGCTATACTTGCTCGGCAGTTTCCACAAGTATAGGTAGAAGCAGCCCAATATGGCAACGGGAGTATAGGCAAGTGGGTATGTCGAAAGGAGTGGGTGTATGGAAAGCGAATCAGGTAATTGCGTGACTGATTCGGATACACAAGGAGCCGATAAGCCGGCGACCAGTTTACCGGTGTTGTATTGACGTGCCTGCCGACCTGCTTCCTACTGGTTATCACCACAGCTAGAACAAGGGGCCAGATGTTTCACTGGATGTATAATTCTGAAGCATGCGGTTGGAATTTCCACTCCCCAGCAATACGGTGAGGAGAGGAAGCCCAGTGGCCATCAGTGAGAGAGTATGCAGCGAGATGGAACTGGGCCAACATTCTGCTGATTTTCTCATCAAATAAAAGCATGAGTTCAATACAGTTTTCTGTTGCCAAAACTACAAGCTGTTACGAAAAAGAGTGCATTAAGTTTTGTAGACGTGAACCTTTGCGTTGTTTACAAGGAGTGCAAGGGTGAACTGAGTTATTGTGCTCACTCACTTTACAGAGAAGGTGTTCCCCAACCCCAATGGTCCTTTCCACTCACCCACTCCCTTCCACTCACCCACTCCCTTCCACACGCCCACTACTGTCCTTTCCACTCACCCACTCCCTTCCACACGCCCACTACTGTCCTTTCCACTCACCCACTCCCTTCCACACACCCACTACTGTCCTTTCCACTCACCCACTCCCTTCCACTCACCCACTCCCTTCCACACGCCCACTACTGTCCTTTCCACTCACCCACTCCCTTCCACACGCCCACTACTTTCCTTTCCACTCACCCACTCCCTTCCACTCACCCACTCCCTTCCACACGCCCACTACTGTCCTTTCCACTCACCCACTCCCTTCCACACGCCCACTACTGTCCTTTCCACTCACCCACTCCCTTCCACACGCCCACTACTGTCCTTTCCACTCACCCACTCCCTTCCACTCACCCACTCCCTTCCACACGCCCACTACTGTCCTTTCCACTCACCCACTCCCTTCCACACGCCCACTACTTTCCTTTCCACTCACCCACTCCCTTCCACACGCCCACTACTTTCCTTTCCACTCACCCACTCCCTTCCACACGCCCACTACTTTCCTTTCCACTCACCCACTCCCTTCCACACGCCCACTACTTTCCTTTCCACTCACCCACTCCCTTCCACACGCCCACTACTGTCCTTTCCACTCACCCACTCCCTTCCACACATCCACTACTTTCCTTTCCACTCACCCACTCCCTTCCACATGCCCACTAGTGTCCTTTCCACTCACCCACTCCCTTCCACTCACCCACTCCCTTCCACACGCCCACTACTGTCCTTTCCACTCACCCACTCCCTTCCACACGCCCACTACTGTCCTTTCCACTCACCCACTCCCTTCCACACGCCCACTACTGTCCTTTCCACTCACCCACTCCCTTCCACACGCCCACTACTGTCCTTTCCACTCACCCACTCCCTTCCACACGCCCACTAGTGTCCTTTCCACTCACCCACTCCCTTCCACTCACCCACTCCCTTCCACACGCCCACTACTGTCCTTTCCACTCACCCACTCCCTTCCACACGCCCACTACTTTCCTTTCCACTCACCCACTCCCTTCCACTCACCCACTACTGTCCTTTCCACTCACCCACTCCCTTCCACACGCCCACTACTGTCCTTTCCACTCACCCACTCCCTTCCACTCACCCACTCCCTTCTACACGCCCACTACTGTCCTTTCCACTCACCCACTCCCTTCCACACGCCCACTACTTTCCTTTCCACTCACCCACTCCCTTCCACACGCCCACTACTTTCCTTTCCACTCACCCACTCCCTTCCACACGCCCACTACTTTCCTTTCCACTCACCCACTCCCTTCCACACGCCCACTACTTTCCTTTCCACTCACCCACTCCCTTCCACACGCCCACTACTTTCCTTTCCACTCACCCACTCCCTTCCACATGCCCACTACTTTCCTTTCCACTCACCCACTCCCTTCCACACGCCCACTACTTTCCTTTCCACTCACCCACTCCCTTCCACACATCCACTACTTTCAGTTCCACTTACCCACTCCTTTCCACACACCCACTCACCCATACTCCAGTCGCCATATTGGGCTGCTATTTCAGTTTCTGGGATGCGATTTGGAAAATTCTAAAGTTAGGCTACTTTCTGCTGCCAGACGTTGACTTGTGCACCTATAATACATTTTAAGATATTTAAAATATTTTAGAATATTCATATATTCTACATTTGCATGAATGTCACACATTTTTGGCATCATTAACATCTCATTGATATATGTAGTAATTGCAAATAATATGAGAAAATTAAATGTCCACCGGAAAAAACGTTAATTGAAAGAAATATCACATGGCCAATTGTCTGCGAAAATAGCCATTTAGTCACAGGTATGTGAGTATCTTTTGTAAATAACAGTAGGCTGAATTGAAATAAAATACACTTACACGTGAATAGACAAAGGTTTCCGCGACATCCAGCGCTAACGGCACACAGGCTCACCTCGACCGGTCCTCACCTAAGAATGAGCTGAAGAATTTAGAAAGGTAATCCAAGATACATTATTGATGGACAAGTTCGCAGGCCACTCCTGCTGTGGGCTCAAACAAACCAATGGCATCTTGGACCGTCTGAAAGGCTGGTTGCTTCAGTTGGGAGGTGAGTTGTCCTACATTTCGGTTGCAACAGAGGTAGTTGCTATGGGTTGCTATGAGAAGCAGTGAGAAGCATTTTGGGGGGGGTTAATATTTCAAGGTAGGCTAGGCCGAGTATACGAGTATGCAGTTACACAGAACCTTTTCCTTCTTTATACTGCTCAGGGCTATTCCTTATAGATTGAATCCATCAAAAAATGTGCTTGATGGACACACTGCGGATGTTATACTTTCATCATCAATGGGTACAGAGAGAGTCCCCACGCAACTGCATGCATTGTGTCTTTTGTAAGCAAAATAATTACTCATTTTGATTATGGGATTTGCTGTGACTTAGAGGACAGTTGGAGTTTAGAGTTACCTTGGACATAGTCACAGTATAGCCTATTCCATTTGAACAGCCATTGCAGTAGCTGTAACAGTTGGAGACATTCTGAATTAATTAAGGTTCGACACATGCTCACCTGTTTCTCTCACCATTTTGAGCCTCAAGCATATTTTATCACATCTATAAGCCAGGGGGAGCAGCAAGGTTGCCGTGTAACTCCTGAAATGCAAATATATTTTTTTATTTAACTAGGCAAGTCAGTTTAGAACAAATTCTTATTTTCAATGGCGGCCTAGGAACAGAACGTCAGATTTTCACCTTGATTTTCACCTAGGGGTAGAACGACAGATTTTCACCTTGTCAGATCAGGGATTTGATCTTGCAACCTTTCGGTTACTAGTCCAATGCTCTAACCACTAGGCTACCTGCTGCCCCATGAAATGCAAAGAGGCAGTATATACTCATAAGGATAGTTGATAATAGAAATACAATTTTACGGTGAAGAAAACACAGCAGCCTACCACTTCTGATGTGATATTGCACCCCAAAATGAGGAGATCCTTTGCTGATGAAAATATAAAATTAATGCTAAATGCCTTGAAGGTCGCATTTCAAGGCCTCTAAATGTGAATATCAACTTTATGGTTTTTAAAATCAGGCTTCCTGCCTGGTTATGACCCGATGAAATGTGAATGTTGAACATCTGGACGGTAAACGTGTCTGTAATATGTGCAGTCTGTCTGGGCGTTAAGCCCCTCAGCTAAATAATCTATGGCTCTGTTGGATCTAGGCCTAGATCCATGTGCAGATGAAATGGACCATGTGTGTGGGGGTGTGTGTGTGTGAGAGAGATATCTCCATGGTGTGATTTTGGACATTGGCTCCTGTTGGTTAGGCCTAGGAGTGGCAGACACATCTGGTGGGTGCATTTGAACAGTGGTTGTAAATCTTGGCAGGAGAGGGAGTTTGGGCCTCCCTCGCACTACAGCTGTGTATAATAACTCACATTAGAACACACAACTGGACTTCTCCACCACCACCCTCCCAGTATACCTTTTAGTCAAATCAGAATAGGAGGAACTCAAACACCAGCAGAGCTGAAAACCTTCTGCATAGCCATGAAGGAATGTTATAGGGGAAACATTACTTTAGAGTAGACATCTGTGAGTCATATGGAGAAGTGTCTGCATTATAACAGCCTGAAAATGGTTGATGGATGGAAAATAGCAGCGTAAATTTGCTGTCACTTTGGCATTTCTGGTAGGATCTCCTCATTTTGGGGTGCAATATCACATCAGAAGTGGTAGGCTGCTGTGTTTTCAATAAGTATTCAATAAGTATTCAACCCCTTTGTTATGGTAAGCCTAAATAAATTCAGTGTAGAAATGCGCTAAACAAGTCATAACATAAAATGCATTGACTCAATCTGTGTGTAATAACAGTGTTTGACATGATTTTTTAAATGACTACCTCATATCTGTACCCTACACATCCAATCCAATCTGTATAGTTCCTCAGTCGAGCAGTGAATTTCAAACACATTCAGCCACAAAGACCAGGTTCAGTCTTCTGTCCAACAGACACTGGGAGACAAATTCACCTTTCAGCAGGACAATAACCTAAAACACAAGGTCAAATATACACGGGAGTTGCTTACCAAGACGACATTGAATGTTTTTGAGTGACCTAGCTACTGTTTTGACTTAAATTGGCTTGAAAATATATGGCAAGACTTGAAACTGGTTGTCTAGCAATGATCAACAACCAGCTTGACAGGGCTTAAATAATAAAAAAATAATAATGTGCAAATATAGTACAATCCAGGTGTACAAAGCCCCTTAGGGACACAGAAAGACTCACAGTGGTAATCACTTCCAAAGGTGATGCTAACATGTATTTACTCAGGGGTGTGAATACTAATGTAAACGGTTTGTTTCTGTATTTCATATTCAATAAATGTGTTTCTAAAAACATGTTTTCACTTTGTCATTATGGAGTATTTTATGTTGATGAGCATGACAAAATGTTGAAAAAGTCAAGGGGTATGAAAACTTTCTTAAGGCAAAGTATATTTAGTTCAACTAGCACCAAAGTGCTATCAGACTTCTAATACCACTGCAGGGTGAAAGGGGGCCATAAAATTGTGAATCACAAAAAAAAGAAAAAGTATAGAAAAGTATTTTGTGTTTTGAAAATACTAATTTCAGCTCTCAAAAGTATTTTGTTACAAAGTACATAAAATCTAACTTTATTTGTCACATGCGCCGAATACAACAAGTGAAGACCTTGCCGTGAAATGCTTACTTACAAGCCCTTAACCAACAGTGCAGTTCAAGAAGAGTTAAGAAAATATTTACCAAATAAACTAAAGTAAAAAAAAAATATATTAATAAAAAGTAACACAATAAAATAATAATGAGGCTATATACAGGGGGTACTGTGTCAGTGTGCCGGGGTACAGGTTAGTCGAGGTCATTTGTACATCTAGGTGGGGGTGAAGTAACTATGCACAGATAGTAAACAGTGAGTAGCAACAGTGTACAAAACAAACGGAGCGGGGTTATTTATCCAATTTGACGTTTTTCACATGTATCCTAAAAAATGTATCTAAAAGTATATTTTAAATGTATTTTTTTTGTATGGGTAGTGTTTGAAGCTGAGTTCAGTCAGTCTTCACTTCCAGCAGCATCAGATTTGTGTCCCAAATGGCACCCTATTCACTTCATAGTGCACTGCTTTTGACCAGAGCCCAATAAGTAACGCACCGCATAGGGAATACAGTGCCATTTTGGACACAACAACAAACAACCTAACCCCACTCTGAGGTAACTACCCTGGGGCCTATAGGTTACCGTCTCCTGGTTAATAATTCATAGCACAGGAAGAGTCCACACAGTAAGCTAATGTAGCACACAATAACAATATGTGTGTCATGTTACCAGAATCTTTTACACTAATCTGGGTAATCAGGATTTTGGGTTTGGACTGACAATGACAGTAGCCCTCCACTCCCAGGGCTTGTCTCCAGTTATCGTCAGTGTCAGACAGGTGATGAGATGTACTGTATTATATGCAAATTGGGCACATATACAAAAGCAAAACATTTTGTATGGCAGAGTGATGGTGGCCGGCAACTTTTGGCATTGGTTGTCATCAGAGATGGGCATTATTTCTGCTACATGTATTTGAAATATGTATTTTAATTACTTCTGAGCTGAACTGCACTCCAATGTATTTTGTAATAAGACACTTTGGAAAGCTGTAATTTGTATCTTCAAAATACAAAATCCTTTTCTATACCATTCCTTTATAGCGGTTAAAAATGTTTTGGCCCTCTTTTACCCTACATTGGTATCAAAAGTCTGATGGCACTATGGTGTGATATGAGTGTCTGCTAAATGTATGTGTATAGAGTGCCTATAGAAGGTCTATACCCTCTTTACATTTTTTCACATTTTTCACACATACTCCAAATGTTCAAAGTGAAAGAAAGTTATAGAACATTGGATAAGTCTCCACCCCCTGAGTTAATACTTGGTGGAAGCCAGTTTGGCAGACATTACAGCTGTAAATTATTTGGAATAAGATTCTACCAACTTTGCATAACATCTTTGGGCAACATACAGTGCTTTCAGAAAGTATTCATACCCCTTGACTTATCACACATTTTGTTGTGTTACAGCCTAATTCAAAATAGATTCAATCCCCCAAAATTCTCACCCATAACCCATAATCACAAAGTGAAAACATGTTTTTAGAATTCTTAGCAAATCTATTGATAATGAAATACGAAAATACACTACATAAACAAAAGTATGTGGTCACCTGCTCGCCGAACATCTCATTCCAAAATCATGGGCATTAATATGGAGTTGGTCCCCCCCTTTGATGCTATAACAGCCTCCACTCTTCTGGGAAGAGTTTCCATTAGATGTTTGAACATTGCCGCGGGGACTTGCTTCCATTCAGCCATAAGAGCATTAGTGAGGTTGGGCACTGATGTTGGGCTATTACGCCTGCGTCGCAGTCGACTTTCCAATTAATCCCAAAGGTGTTCGATGGAGTTGAGGTCTGGGCTCTGTGCAGGCCAGGCATTGGGGCAGGTAGCATTCTCCTGGCGTCCACCAAACCCAGATTCTTCCGTCGGACTGCCAGATGGTGAAGCGTGATTCATCACTCCAGAGAATGTGTTTCCACTGCTCCAGAGTCCAATGGCGGCGAGCTTTACATTACTTCAGCCGACGCTTGGCATTGCGCATGGTGATCTAAGGCTGCTCGGCCATGGAAACCCATTTCTTGAAGCTCCCGATGAGCAGTGCTTGTGCTGATGTTGCTTTTGGAACTGTTCAAACTGAGGACGAACATTTTTATGCTCTACGCGTTTCAGCACTCGGCAGTCCTGTTCTGTGAGCTTGTGTGGCCTACCTCTTCGCAGCTGAGCCGTTGTTGCTCCTAGACGTTTCCACTTCAAAATAATAACACATACAGTTGACTGGGGCATCTCTAGCAGGGCAGAAATTTGAAGAACTGACTTGTTGGAAAGGAGGCATCCTACTGTATGACGGTGCCATGTTGAAAGTCACTGAGCTCTTCAGAAAGGCCGTTCTAATGCCATTGTTTGTTTATGGAGATTACATGGCTGTGTGCTCGATTTGATACACCTGTCAGCAATGGGTGTGGCTGAAATAGCCAAATCCACTCATTTGAAGGGGTGTCCACATACACTATATATACAAAAGTATCTAATTTACATAAGTATTCACACCCTTAAGTTAATACTTTGTAGAAGCGCCTTTGGGAGTGATTACAGCTGTGAGTCTTTCTGGGTACGTCTCTAAAAATTTTCAAACTGTCAAATTGGTTTTTGATAATTGCTAGACAACCATTTTCAGGTCTTGCCATAGATTTTCAAGTAGTAAATCGGCCACTCAGGAGCATTCACATTCTTGGTAAGCATTTCCAGTGTAGATTTGGCTTTGTGTTTTAGGTTATTGTCCTGCTGAAAGGTGAATCTCCCTGTGACTGGTGGAAAGCAGACTAAACCAAGTTTTCCTCAAAATGTTTGCTTGTGCTTAGCTCCATTCTTTTTCTTTTTTATCCTGAAAAACTCCATAGTCCTTAATCATTACAAGCATACCCATAACATGATGCAGCCACCACTATGCTTGAAATGATGGAGAGTGGTACTCAGCAATGTGTTGTACTGGATTTGCCCCAAACATAACACTTTGTGTCGAGGACAAAAAGTTAATTGCTTTGCCACATTATTTACAGTCTTATTTTAGCCTTGTTGCGAATAGGATGCAGGTTTTAGAATATTTGTATTCTGTACAGGCTTCCTTTTTTTCACTCTGTCAATTAGGTAGTGTTGCGTAGTATCTACAATGTTTTTGATCCAGCCTCATCCACAGACCTTAAACTCTAACTGTTTTATAGTCACCATTGGCCTCATGGTGAAATCCCTGAGTGGTTTCAAATCAAATTGTATTTGTCACGTGCCGAATACAATTCTTACTTACGAACCCTTAACCAACAATGCAGAGTAAAAAAAAGTAAGTAAGAAGGAAAAATACTAACACAATAAAATAACAATAATGAGGCTATATACAAAGGCTAGCGGTATCGAGTCAATGTGCAGGGGTACGGGGTTGTCAAGGTAATGTACATGTAAGCAGGGGTAAAGTGAATATGCATAGATAATAAACAGAGAGTAGCAGCAGCGCATGTGAAGAATGTGTGTGTGTGTGTGTGTATGTGTGTGGTGTCAATTTGCATGTGTGTAAATGTTTGTGTTGGAGTGTCAGTGTAGTATGTGTGAGTGTGTGGTTAGACTCCAGTGAGTGTACATCATGCCTATGCAAGAGAGTCAGTGCAAGAAATAAGAAAAAATAAAGAATACAATAAGGGGTCAATGCAAATATTTGATTAACTGTTCAGCAGTCTTATTGCTTGGGGGTAGAAGCTGTTAAAGAGCCTTTTGGTCCCAGACTTGGCACTCCGGTATCGCTTGCCGTGCGATAGAACAGTCAATAACTTGGGTGGCTGGAGTCTTTGCCAATTTTTAGGGTCTTCCTCTGACACCGCCTGGTATAGAGGTCATGGATGGCAGGAAGCTTGGCTCCAGTGATGTACTGGGCCGTACGCACTACCCTCTGTAGCACACTTCCTTCTGTAGCACCTTGCGGTTGGATGCCGAGCAGTTGCCATACCAAGCAGTGATGCAACCAGTCAGGATACTCTCAATGGTGCAGCTGTAGAACTTTTTGAGGATCTGAGGAACCATGCCAAATCTTTTCAGCTTTCTTATGGGGAATACGCGTTGTCATGCCCTCTTCACAAATGTGCTGGTGTGATTGGACCATGATAGTTTCTTAGTGATGCGGACACAAAGAAACTTGAAGCTCTCGACCCGCTCCATTACAGCCCCGTCAATGTGAATGGGGGCGTGCTTGCCACTCATTCTGTAGTCCATAATCAAATCAGCACCTTTGTCTTCCTCATGTTGAGGGAGAGATTGTTGTCTTGGCATCACACTGCCAGGTCTCCGATCTCCTCCCTATAGGCTGTCTCATCGTCATTAGTGATCAGGCCTACCACAACTTGTCGTCGGCTAACTTAATGATGGTATTGGAGTCATGCGTGGACACGCAGTCGTGGCCGTGAGAGGCCCCAGTGTTGAGGGTCAGCGTCGTGGATGTGTTGTTGCCTACCCTCACCACCTTGGGGCAGACCATCAGGAAGTCCAGGATCCAGTTCCAGATGGACGTGTTCAGTCCCAGTATCCTTAGCTTAGTGATGAGCTTGGAGGGCACTATGGTGTTGAACGCTGAGCTGTAGTCAATTAACAACATTCTCACATAGGTGTTCCTTTTGTCCAGGTGGGAAAGGGCAGTGTGGAGTGCAATAGAGATTGCGTCATCTGTGGATCTGTTGGGGAAGTTTGTGAATTGGAGTGGATCCAGAGTTTCTGGGATGATGGTGTTAATGTGAGCCACTACCAGCCTTTCTGTAGTGAAGAAGCTGTGAGTCGAGAAGCAGGTGCAGGTGAAACGTTTAATAAAACAACAAACACGGAACAAGACAACATAACTGTAGCATCTTAGCCTAACACAGGATCAATACTGACTGGGGAAGGAACCTATGGGAGTGCCAGATATAGGGGAGGTAATGAGTGTGGTAATGGAGTCCAGGTATGCCTCATGATGATGTGCAAGTGCGCGTAATGATTGATGCCAGGTGTGTGTAATGATGGATCCCAGGACCGGTGGTTAGCATACCGGCAACGTTGAACTCCGTAGGGGAGAAGCGGAGGTAGACATGAGACTTTCAAAGCATTTCATGACTACAGATGTGAGTGCTACGGGGCAGTAATCATTTAGGCAGGTTATCCTGGCATTCATGGGCACAGGGACTATGCTGGTCTGCTAGGTATTACATACTGGGTCAGGGAGAGGTTGAAAAAGACACTTGCCAGTGAAGACACTTGCCAGCTGGTCAGTATGTGTCCTGGCAATCCGTCTGGACTTGTGACCTTGTGAATGTTAACCTGTTTAAAGGTCTTACTCACATCGGCTATGGGGAACGTGATCACACAGTCTTCCAGAACAGCTGGTGCTCTCATGCTTGGTTCAGTATCGTTTGCCTAGAAAACAGGCGTAATAGGCATTTAGCTCGTCTGGTAGGCTCACGTCACTGGGCAGCTCGCGGCTTGGTTTCCATTTGTCCATGATAATTTGCTAGCCCTGCCACATCTGATGAGCGTCAGAGCTGGTTTTGTAGGATTCTATCTTAGTCCTGTATTGATGCTTTGCCTGTTTGATGGTTCATCGGAGGGCATAGCAGGATTTCTTACAATCGTCCGGATTAGTGTCTCGCTCCTTAAAACGGCAGTTCTAGCCTTTAGCTCAGTGTGGATGTTGTCTGTAATCCATGGCTTCTTGATGGGATATGTACGTACGGCCATTGTGGGGATGTCGTTGTCGATGCACTTATTAATTAAGCTGGTGACTGATGTGGTATGCTCCTCAATGCTATCGGATAAATCCCAGAACGTATTCCAGTCTGTGTTAGCGAAACAGTCCTGTTGCTTAGCATCCGCTTCATCGGACCACTTCCCTATTGAGCGCGTCACTGGTACTTCCTGTTTGAGTATTTGCTCTGAGGCAGGAATCAGGAGGATAGAGTTAAGGTCAGATTTTCCAAATGGAGTCCGAGGTAGAGCTTTGTATGCGTCTCTGTGTGTGGAGTAAAGGTTTTCCTGCATTAAAGTCCCCGGCCACAAGGAGCAATGCCTCCTTGAGCATTTTCTTATTTGCTTATGGCCTTATACAGATCGTTGAGTGCGGTCTTAGTGCCAGCATCGGTTTGTGGTGGTAAATAGACAGCTACAAAGAAAATTGATGAAAAGTATCTTGGTAGATAGAGTACTTCATGATAAGCTGTAGACCACACTAACTCAGGCGAGCAAAACCTTGAGAATTCCTTAATATTAGAGATCGCGCACCAGCTGTTGTTGACAAAGAGACACACCACATGCTCCTTGATCTTACCGGAAGCTGCTGTTCTGTCTTAACGATGCATGTAAAAACCAGCTACAGTACATTCGGAAAGTATTCAGACCCCTTGACTTGTTGTTACAGCCTTATTATAAAATTGATTAAATTTGTTTTTTCCAAATATCAATCTAAACACAATACCCCAATATTAACAAAGAAAAAACAGGTTTTTAGAAATTTCTGCAAATGTATTACAAATAAACTGAAGTATCACATTTACATAACCATTCAGACCCTTAACATTCCTTTGCTGAAGCACCTTTGGCAGCGATAACAGCCTGAAGTCTTGTTGGCTATGACGCTACAAGCTTGGCACACCTGTATTTGGGGAGTTTCTCCCATTCTTCTCTGCAGATCCTTTCAAGCTGAAAGGTTGGATGGAGAGTTGCTGCACAGCTATTTACAGGTCTCTCCAGAGATGTTCAGTTGGGTTCAAGTCTGAGCTCTGGCTGGGCTATTCAAGGACATTCATAGACTTGTCCTGAAGCCACTCCTGCGTTGTCTTGGCTGTGTGCTTAGGGTTGTTATCCTGTTGGAAGGTGAACCTTCACCCCAGTCTGAGGTCCTGATGTCTCTGTACTTTGCTCCATTCATCTTTCCCTCGATCCTGACTAGTCTCTCAGTCCCTGCCGCTGACAAATGTCCCCACAGCATGATGCTGCCACCACCATGCTTCACCGTAGGGATGGTGCCAGGTTTCCTTCAGACGTGACGCTTGGCATTCAGGCCAAAGAGTTCCATCTTGGTTTCATCAGACCAGAGAATCTTGTTTCTTATAATCTGAGAGTCTTTAAGTACCTTTTGGCAAACTCCAAGCGGGCTGTCATGTGTCTTTTACTGATGAGTGGCTTCCGTCTGGCCACTCTACCATAAAGGCCTTATGGGTGGAGTGCTGCAGAGACGGTTGTCCTTCTGGAAGGTTCTTCCATCTCCAGAGAAGAACTCTGGAGCTCTGTCAGAGTGACCATCGGGTTCAAGTCTCCTCCCTGACCAAGGCCCTTCTCCCGCAATTGCTCTGTTTGGCCGAGCTGGCCATCTGTAGGAAGAGTCTTGGTGGTTCAAAACTTATTCCTTATTCCGAGGCCACTGTGTTCTTGGTCTTTCAATGTTGCAGACATTTTTTGGAACCCTTCCCCAGCTCTGTGCTTTGACAATCCTGTCTCGGAGCTCTAAGGGCAATTCTTTTGACCTCATGGCTTGGTTTTTGCTCTGACATGCACTGTCAACTGTGGGACCTTATATAGACAGGTGTGTGCCTTTCCAAATCATGTCCAATTAATTGAATTGACCAGAGGTGGACTCCAATCAAGTTGTAGAAACATCTCAAGGATGATCAATGTAAACAGGATGCACCTGAGCTCAATTTCGAGTCTCATAGCAAAGGGTCTGAATAGTTATGTAAATTAGGTTTTTCTGTTTTTGTTTTTTTATAAATTTGCAAACATTTCTAGAAACATGTTTATGGGGTATTGTGTGTAGATTGATGAGGTTTTTATTTTATTTAATACATTTTAGAATAAGGTTATAATTTTAAAACATTTGTAAAAAGTCAAGGGGTGTGAATACTTTCCGAAGTCACTGTAACTGTCTATCATCCATGTCCTTGCATGTTCGCCAGTAGAACGGAGTTGAAGGCGGATTATACACTCCCCAACGCAGTCTCGACAGGCATCCGGCTCGTCGTCCTCTGTAGTGGCCTCTCCTCTTCTTACCAATGACGGGGATTTGGGCCTGGTCCGGGAAGTGCAGTATATCCTTCGCGTCCGACTCATTAACTTCTCTAGGATAGGGGGCGACATTTTCACTTTTGGATGAATTGGTGCCCAAATTGAACGGCCTCGTACTCTGTCCTAGATCATATGATATGCATATTATTATTACTATTGGATAGAAAACACTCTGAAGTTTCTAAAACTGTTTGAATTATATCTGTGAGTAAAACAGAACTCATATGGCAGGCAAACTTCCAAACAGGAAGTGAAAATTCTGAAATGGGTCGCTGTGAAAGTCATCGCCTATTCAATTCTCCTATATTTATGGATCTGTATGCTCTTCATACGCCTTCCACTAGATGTCAACCGGCAGTAGAACGCAGTGGTGGGCCGTCAGGGCCTGCAAGGCCTTCTCTGCTGGCCTAAACATCATCAGAATATAATTTTTAAAAAATATATATTTTCCCACAAATATGTATTAAATTATTCCCCAGAGTAAGAGTTATTTCATAGCTTTCCTCTTGGTTGCACTGCTTCCAGCCCCAGGTTGAGATTTGGAGGGCTGGTCTTTATGTTAGATCTTTTATCCAATCATATTCAGCCATCATGTGTTGCCAGGGGTCTAAAATCTGCCCTCAGGCCTTCAGAATCAACAGTGCGGGCGCTTGTAGCTTATAGTGAATGGAAATGAAAATTTAGTGTCAACCAATCAGCTTTAGAGTTGGCTATTGTACGCCTGCTGGCTGGCTCCAGTGTTACACAGGAGGCAGCTAGCAGGAGTAGTGCGTGCACGTCTTTTGATTGGATTACCAATATTGAGAGGCAGGTCCTATGGGCAGGTCTATGCAGATCTAGGAAACTGAATTTGATAAACGAATTAATTCGCGTACTACTAAGCTGTTTTTTCAACCCACAATGGCGGAAGGAGGAGAAGATATCGATTTGGTCGAGGATATAATTATAACGCCATTCTCAAGACGAACTTTTCAAGAAAAGTTAGACATTGTAAGGAGAGGTCGCCCGACGCCACAAAGCCTGTCACAGGCGGGAAAGGGGTTCGTTCGCTCGCCACTTTCAAAGTTTCAACTACGAGCGCTGTCAATGGCTCACAGGCTCCGAGAAGCACTGCAAACTGTACTGCTGGGAATGCCTATTATTTGCAAGTGATCGATTTGGTGTTTGGAGCCACACTGGCTTTGCAAACTTGAGTTGTCTAACCAAGGCAGCAACGAGACACCAAAGTACGGCTGGGCACTTACAAGCAATGGTGCTTTTGAAAACTTTTGGGGACACCGGAGTGGATCTACAGCTCAAAGAACAAGCGCGCAGGGCAACGGAGCTGCACAATGAAAAGGTGAAGGGAAATATTGAAAAGACTCATTGATTGTGTCATGTTTTTGGGTAAACACTGTTTACCCAAAAATGTCAATTTGTCAATTTCAAGGTGACGCAACGCCTGGTTATACTGCGTTTCTGTCTAAATGTATAGTGTCTAGAGCCATGGCATCATAATGATGGTAATAAGAGGTGGATTAATTTGGGTGGGACTGTGTAGTACCTCACTGAAGGCCCAGGCCCCAGGCCCACGGCACGCCACTGGTAGAACGTGGAATGAAGCGTCTAGCATGATGTGGGGCCGAACGAGAGCTTTTGGAGTGACTGGTCAGGCAGATTGCCAGTTCTTGGCCACGCACGCTGGGCATGTGATGTCCTTGTCTGTCCTGAGTTATATAGACATGAAGAAATGCTCCGTTTGGGACGTTATTGGATATATATAAGAAAAACATCCTGAAGATTGATTCTCAACTGAGTTTGACCCGTTTATTCGATTTGTAATATCACTTTTTGAAGTTTTCGTTCATTAGCGTAAATTTGTATGGACACGTGTACTACACATGCTAGCCAAAGTTGCTAATTCGACAGAAGTAATGGACATTATAAAATAAAACAACGAGTTATTGTGGAACTAGGATTCCTGGCACTGCATTCTGATGAAAGATCATCAAAGGTAAGGGAATATTTATGATGTAATTTCGTATTTCTGTTGACTCCAACATGGTGGAGAATGGCTGAGCGCCGTCTCAGATTATTGCATGGGATGCTTTTTACTAAAGTTATTTTTTAAATCTAACACAGCGGTTGCATTAAGAACCAGTGTATCTTTAATTATATGTAAAACATGTATCTTTCAAAGTTTTACGATGAGTATTTCTGTATTTCACGTTGCTCTCTGTAATTATTCTGGCTATTTTGGAGCCATTTCTGAACATGGCGCCAATGTAAAACCACGATTTGTGGCTATAAATATGCACATTATCGAACAAAACATAAATGTATTGTATAACATGATGTCATATGAGTGTCATCTGATGAAGATGTTCAAAGGTTAGTGATTCATTTTATCTCTATTTGTGGGTTTTGTGAAAGCTATCTTTGCTGTGAAAAAATGGCTGTGTTTTTTTGGATATGGTGGTGAGCTAACATAAATATATGTTGTGTTTTCGCTGTAAAACATTAAAAAAATCGGACATGTTGGCTGGATTCACAAGATGTGTATCTTTCATTTGCTGTATTGGACTTGTTATTTCATGATATTATATTATATTATTTACCTGTGGCGCTATGCTAGGCTATGCTAGTCAGCGTTTCTGATGACAATGATCCCGGATCCGGGATGGGTGGTTCAGTTAAAGAAAAAAATCCTTGTCCGGTTCGATGTGAGTAGTTGCTGTTCTGATGTCCAGAAGCTCTATTCAGTCATAGGAAACGATGGCAGAAACATTATGTACAAAAAAAGTGAAAAACTGCACAAAAATTGCACAATTGGTCATGAGCCCGAGTTAGGAAGGATGCCTGTATCTTTGTAGTGACTGGGAGTATTGATACACCATCCGAAGTGTAATTAATAATTATTGAATATTGAATATCTGCTTTTTTTTGTTAGTTTACCACCAGTATGTGCCCTTCTTTGCTTCTTTAGGGCTCCAGAGCGACACAGCGGTCTAAGGCACTGCATCTCAGTGCAAGAGGCATCACTACAGTGCCTGGTTCTAATCCAGGCTGTATCACATCTGGCCGTGATTAGGAGTCCCATAGGGCAGCGCACAATTGGCCCAGTGTTGTCCGTGTATGGCCGGGGTAGGTCATCATTTTAAATTAGAATTTGTTCTTAAAACTTCATTGGGATAGGGGGCAGTATTTTCACGTCCGGATGAAAAGCGTGCCCAAAGGAAACTGCCTGTTTCATAGGCCCAGTAGCTAGGGTATGCATATAATTTGTAGATTTAGAAAGAAAACACTCTAAAGTTTCCAAAACTGTTAAAATTATGTCTGTGAGTATAACAGAACTGATATGGCAGGCGAAACCCCGAGGACAAACCATCCCCTCCCCAAAACAATTCTGTTTACCACTGTTTTCAATGGCTAGTATTATAATTATAATCCCAAGTCCTCCCAAATTGCAGTTCCTAGGGCTTCCACTGGATGTCAACAGTCTTTAGAAAGAGTTTCAGGCTGGTTTTTGGAAAAATGACCCAGAAATTGTAGTTTTTCTAGGTGGCTCCCATTTTGGCTGTAGTGTTTCCAAGCATGTGGAGGAAAGCGCATTCTTTCTTATTTATCTCTGGTAATGAACATACTATTATCCGTCTTAAA
Source organism: Salvelinus namaycush (assembly GCF_016432855.1). Taxonomy (NCBI): domain Eukaryota; kingdom Metazoa; phylum Chordata; class Actinopteri; order Salmoniformes; family Salmonidae; genus Salvelinus; species Salvelinus namaycush. The sequence continues at coordinate 14,887,497 of NC_052341.1, forward strand.
TTTGATAATTTATTTGCGTATTACGATACCTAAGGTTTGATTATAAACATTGTTTGACTTGTTTGGAAAAGTTTATTAGTAACGTTTGGGATTCATTTTGTATGCATTTTGATGAAGGGAAACTGGATGGATTATTGACTGAAGCGCGCCAGCTAAACTGAGTTTTTATGGATATAAAGAAGGACATTATCGAACAAAAGGACAATTTGTGATGTAACTGGGACCTTTTGGAGTGCCAACAGAAGAAGATCATCAAAGGTAAGACATTTTTTATATCGCTATACCTGACTTTCGTGTCGCACCTGCCTGGTTGAAATATGTTTTTCATGTGTTGGTATGCGGGGCGCTGTCCTCAGATAATCACATGGTTTACTTTCGCCGTAAAGTCTTTTTGAAATGTGTCACGGCGGCTGGATTAACAAGTTAAGCTTTATTTTGATATATTACACTTGTGATTTTATGAAAGTTAAATATTTATAGTAATTTTATTTGAATTTGGTGCTCTGCAATTTCACCGGATGTTGTCGAGGTGTCCCGCTAGCGGCACGCCTTTCCCAAACAGGTTTTAACTGACTTGCCTAGTTAAATAAAGGTTACATTTGAAAAAAATACAACAAAAAAACGTGAAGCATTAGAAAAACCTCCCTGGTCTTTGTGGTTAAATCTGTGTTTGAAATGCACTGCTTGACTGAGGGACCTTACATATGTATGTGTGGGTTACAGAAATGACGTAGTCATAAAAAAATGATGTTCAACACTTATTTTACAGAGAGTGAGTCCATGCAACTGATTATATGACATGTTAAGCACATTTTTCCTCCTGAATTTATTTAGGCTTGCCATAACAAAGGAGTTGAATACCTATTGACTCAAGACTTTTCAGATTTTCATTTTTAATTAATTTGTAAGAATTTCTAAAAACATAATTCTACTTTGACATTATGGAGTATTTTGTGTAGGCCAGTGAAAAAACAAATCTCAATTTAATTAATTTTCAATTCAGGCTGTAACACAAAACAATGTGGAAAATAATACTTTCTGAAGGCATCCATATTTTTTGTCAAAATTGCATAAACTCATTAAATTTGTTTGGGAATCATTGATGGACAGCAATATTCAAGCAATGTCTCAGATTTTTTTAACAGATTTAAGTCAGGACTGAGACTAGACCACTCAGGAACACTCAACACCTCTTGAATAGCCAATTTAGTGTGTTTTGCATAAAAATGTGTGTAACTGTCCCAATTATACTCTATCCTATGGTTAGGTTTTCAGAAGACTGGGGTGAGTTTTCCTCTAACGTTTTAGCTGGTCTTTGCTCCTTTCATATTTATTTTGATCCTAACAAACTCCCCAGTCCTGCCGGTGACAAACACCCATAACATGATGCTGTTTTGTCACATAAACTGAATTTAGGCAAACTATTAGACTTCAGCAACCAGGAAATTGTGGAGCGATTTCTGCATTTGCACCTTTAATTTGGAAAAATTTGAGTGACTTTCTTTCACTTTGAAAATGTGGAGTAAGTTGTTAAGATCTGCAGATCTGTTTTGATCTGTAATTTAAAATGTAATTTTAAGACAGCAAAATGTGAAAAAAAAGTTTAAGGGGGTGTAGACTTTCTATAGGCACGGTCTTTTAAAAATGAACAATTACATAGCATGCTGAGAATTACTCTGATAAGCACCGCTCTGAAACAAGACCGATGTCAATGCTTTGCAGTTGTTCATTTTCACAAATAAATGTATATCTTGGTAATGTAGCAGATGCTCTAATCCAGAGTGACAGTGCATTCAACTAATGTAGATAAACAACAACATATCACAGTTATATCAAGGAAGCGGTTTCTGTAACCTTTACTGTGAATGTTGTTGCTGTTTGGCCACCTACTTGCAAATTTATTTTTGTTTTAAATACAAAGTATATGTATTTTAATTAATTACAATACTTTGCAATTGTATCTTATATTTTATTGCGATACATTTATCTTTAGGGTATTCTGTAAGAGTAACTTGTGATGTATCGCCATCCCTGGTTGTCATCAGTGTTATCTCATAGCTGCAGTTACTCAGGACAGTTTTTTGGATTGTTTGCGGAATGGGTGTCACAAGGAGGAATATGTACACAACAGCAGGAACTATATAAGTGCTACTGTCTCTGCTTGATCACATGAATATGATCCTGACAGCAAATGACTGAGGATCACGTCCTATTTCCTTTCCTTTTGAATGTAGTTACACAATGAAAGGCGGTGGTTGTGAATGATTTAGGTCCTTCCGTAGTAGATACACTCACGTAGTTGAGCTATTGTAGCCTAACAGTGATGTAAATATTCTCACCCAACAGTCAGCCCAATACGGCTCCCCTCCTCTGCCTAATATAGACAGTGCCTCATGCTGGACTGTTGTCTTAGCGATAGGACTCCTCATTGTTTTGTTTTCCGTGGCATGAGCCTGTCACTATTACTCTACTGTGATTGTCTCCCCTGGTGTTCTGTGCTTTCACTACAATAACACTGCATTACCGCTTTGCTTTTCCACCAGCCTGATTTAACAGGATGACTGGACTGACTGATGCCATCCAGACCTGGATTCAAACACTATTTGAAATCATTCAAATACGTTGAGCGTTTGCTTTAGCCCACCTGGAGTGTCAGGTGGGTAGGGTTTGCACTTTGGCACTGTCTATTGGTTATTTTACAACAGGCAAACTAAATCAATCCCAGAAAAAAATATTTTTTAATGATTTCAAATAGTATTTGAACACAGGTCTGCTGCTCTCAAACAGAAAGTTAAAAGCTATTCCCACTGAGTCACACTCCCCAGTAATGCTGAACTAATGGGGCTTTTAAAGCCAGAGATTTTGGCAGTGTATTTCCACGAAGGTATGTTCCTATACCATTGTTTGGCACAGCATTCATTGGGAGACTTGAACTGTATAGCAAGTAAGAAAGTTTGGGTGTTCGTTATAAAAGAGGCAGTGTTTCACAGGTCTGTTGTGACTGGAATTACCAGCTAAATCATGCTGCCCTACCTGTGAATCTCACAATTTGCATCAGAGATACTAGGCATTTGCATTAGACATTTGCAAGATGCAAGATAGACAAGCTAACCTCATAGACATACCAGGTCCAGAGTGTGCATCATAGAGATTATACCATACGTTTCTAGGATCAAGGTAGTCTGCTACTGTGCGTCTCTTATACTCTTTCATGACCTGCTCTTGGCTACACTTACTAAACTTTCAGTCCTCTATTAATGAAGGATGTCCAACGGGCTGCAGGCTTATGTTTCTCACTATCTACTGTAGTTTAACTCCAGTGGTTCTAGGGAGGCGGGGCCGGTCCATGTTCATTACAGTACTGTTTCTGTTCAATTGAATATTCCATAACGTAAAAACATACTGAACACAGTCCTGGTTATACTGGGACTGAACGCTGCCCGGCCTCATCATACTGGTGAGCGATGCATTCAATTTGGTGCAACCAAGCTAGGGTTACTATTGTCCCAGGGAGGTTTAGATTTAGAATGGAATGAATGTCATATCATTGCTCCACCCCCACCGCTGACCCATTGGTGGCCTCCCTTCCAGGCAGATTGCTCAAGAGGGTCTTTAAAAATGGACGTTTATCCATGTCCTGAGGATGTCGGGAAATGCCTTCAAAACCGGCCACTAAGGGCAATAGTAAGTGCTATTCCCATCAAGTAAGCTTGGGTTTTGCTAGCGCTTTCTGTACTGGGGTGGCAGATAAGTATAATCCCATGACTCTGGATCTGAAGGTTGCATGTTTGAGCCCAGTGGTGGACACTCCTTTTTGTTGTTGTTTTGTTTAAACCCTATACCAAACCTTAACCCTTGCCTTAACTATTCGGAATGAGTGCCTAAACTTGATGTTTTAACCCTATCCAAAACCTTAACCCTTTACCTTATACAGTTGACGTTTGGAGAAACAGAACAATACTGAGCCAGGAGTCAACCCAGGGTGTCAAAACCACTTTAAATTGAACGTTTGGAGCAGCTTTGATATTTGACGTTGGGAAAACGTGGATAAACGTCTAATTCTGCAGTGAGACTGTGAGAGCTTGTTGCTTTCCTCAACAGCATCACTTAACATGCAGCTATGTTTAAAAAGGCCATCCGTATGGTTCAGCCTCCTGCGCTGATGCCCTGATCTCACACTCTATATATACAAACACAGAAAAACACGAACAGGTTTCAGCCAATCAGCCCCCCTATGAAAGTCCTCCCGATAGGAGGAACTCCCGAGTTCTGTTCTAAATGTCCTTTGGAAAAGTGCTCCCTTGCCACCCCTCTGAGCACTCCCAGTAGGCCTCAGCCTAGAACGTGAGTGGAACGTTATAGTTGCCTATATTTATACTCCAGCCCTGTGCACCACATCACAAGGGTCTGTTCTGATCCACTACATACTATATGTCTGAGAGAGCAAACAGACTCACTATCCCAATCACTTAGAGGATTACATTTTATTTACTGGTCTTCCAGTGGGAACACATGAGGTCATATCGGACAAGTACATTAGTCCAAATTAAAAATTAATCCACATTGTTGAGCTCAACATCAACACACTGTACTCACATGGGGACCATATTATAAATAGTCTCTCTCTATCTCTTTGATTCACAGCCAGTTTATGCAGTACTGGGATTATAAGAATTAAACTAGACACATAAACGATTTGGTATTCAGATGAATCCCGACATATAATAACACAACCAGAACTACAGTATGTTATCCGTGAAATTCCATCCAAATGCATTTAAATCTGAGGGTATCTTGAAACAGTGACAGCACTCAGTTTAGAGAGATGCTGCCCAACCCAGTTGACGTCCCTGATGAAAAGTGAGCCGTGCAGGACAGGGCAGGGCAGGTATCAAAGCATCGTCTGACCGGTAAGCTGTGTCATGTGGTCTGATTAAGTCAGTGTTGCCAGCCCTAAGCAGGGTGCTGTGGAGAGTGGATTTGTTTGATTGGGGCCTGCCAGTACCTGCGTGGGTCTGAGACCTGAGACCTGATACCGCATGACATTTGGAGAGAGAGGAGAGATGGACGCCGGCACGGAACCTAAAACCAGTGCTCTCGGGTGACGGCAGTCACGGCACGCAGGGGCTTGGATTTCAGCGTTCCATCCATCAGTCAGTGTGTGTGACAGTGTGACTGGGACTACACACACACATTGGGGAAAGGAGTTGGACAGTCTCACACGCATGCACACACACAAACACACTGCCTTAGACTAAGCCTCGCCAAACCCTTCACCCCAAAACTTGTCACACGCTTGTCAGGTAAGAATAGACAGGGGCAGAACCAAGATGTCCGATTTGTTCTCTAAACACTGTTAAGCTCCAGTGAAAACACACTCATGTCTGTTGCCTCTCCGGCTGCTATGTTTTTATTCCTCTCTCTCCGTGCTGTAGCTTCAGACTAGTGTTTCCTGCTTGGCTATATGACAGACACACACATTAAGTAAGGAACTCAATCTCCTCTCATGAATTGTGCATGGGTCTGCCATTGAGGAGGGCTGTCACACCTGGAGGGAGAACAGGAGAGGAAGTGAGCTGGTAAAACTGATGACACTATCAGAGCTCCCCTGCCGAGCAGATGGCGTGGCCCTGCAGGGAAAATCAGAGGACCGCTCCAGGCTCTTCTGATGTCATAGAATGCATCCCAAATGGCACCCTATTCCCTATGTAGTGCACTACTTTTGACCCGGTAGGTGGTCTTTTAGGATTATGTTTAGTAGTCTACACTGAGAGACAGTTTACACATTTTTATATACAGTATTTTCCTTGATTAGCGAATTGTTTTACATTAGTTTTTTCCAACTGCTTACACACATTTTCAAAACTGTCTCCTTTTTTCAAAACTCTACACACAATTCCCAAAACTGCACACAAAATGCAAAATGCCTCACATCTCCTTCAAAATGTAACACTGCATTCAAAATGCCATAAACACATGTCAGAATGAAGCATTTGCATCAAATGGCAAACACTGCTTTCATAATAGTACATTTTTGGCTATACCATGTAAACACTGTTCTAAATCTAAAGCTCTTTCATAGGCTTATATCTACATTTTAATACAATGTTCTACAGTGAAAGTAATCTGCTGAGAGGGGTAACAAGTACACTGTAAACACCAATGCAATGTAGAAACAGAAAATATTTATTAGGCCAAACATTACTGTTGTATACAGTAGCATACAACATAACCATAAACATATGTAAACCAAAAGTATATTCTTTAGAATACAGTAAAGAACACAATTGTGTGTGTGGGGTCCCGGGGGGGCAGTCCAGGAATTGGTAGGGGGGGGGGGCAGTCACCAGTGCTAAGCTACGCTTCATCTCTTCTCCGGCCTGGGTCTGGCCACAATACTTTGTGCACATCACAAGATACGTTTTCTCTTGCCAAACATCGAGGGAAGTATCTCCTAGCATGGCGTATCCAACCTTGGACAGAGGCAACCTCTATGTCCCCACATGCGTCCTCCATTGCCTGGAGAAGCGGCATGCGGGCATAGGGTTGGCGATCATACACTTTCCAGCGCCAGGCTGAGAAGAATTCCTCTATGGGATTTAGAAAAGGTGAATATGGGGGTAGGTACAAAACTACAAATTGTGGATGGGTGGCAAACCAGTTTTGGACAAGAACAGCCCGGTGAAAACTAACATTGTCCCATAAAACCACAAATCTAGCAGGCTCCTGATCTGGATCAGGGACAAGCATTGTGTAAATTGCATCTAGAAAATTGAGCATATGGCCAGTGTTGTACGGACCCAGTGTGGCATTGTGATGGAGGACCCCGTTTTGAGTGATGGCAGCACACAGTTATATTACCCCCACGCTGTCCAGGGACATTGGTAATTGCCCTCTGTCCTATTACATTTCTTCCGCGGCGCCTGGTTTTGGGGAGGTTGAAGCCAACCTCAACCACATAGGGCCCCGTGTGGCTCAGTTGGTAGAGCATGGCGCTTGCAACGCCAGGGTTGTGGGTTCGATTCCCACGGGGGGCCAGTACAAAAAAAAGTATGAATGTATGTACTTGTAAGTCGCTCTGGATAAGAGCGTCTGCTAAATGACTTAAATGTAAATGTTAAATGTAAATAAATTAATGGCGAATTACATGGGCATCCAGCTCCAATACTCTCTGTAACAGACAAAAGGATATACAGATGAGTAAATATGGTATGTCTGAAGTACTGGAAGTAGTGTTGCATACATACCTCTACAAAGTCATGTCGCATATTCTAGACTCTGTCAGAGTTTCTCTCAAATGGCACCTTGTAAAGTTGTTTCATCGTCACTCGGTGCCGTTGGAGGATGCGTTGTATGATCGACAGGCTTACAGCATTGATGTTGTTAAATATGGTGTCATTATTCAAGATATGCTCTCTTATCTCTCGAATCCTAATTGCATTGTTGGCCAAAACCATATTTATAATTGCAGTCTCTTGTACATCTGTAAACAAGCTTCCTCGTCCTCCATGATGTCTTTGTCTTTCCACTCTGTACAGAATTCAAACACAGTATGTGTTCAGCATAGGAACTGTAAACAATGTACAAAAAAAGTAGTACAGCATGATAACCAACCTCATTCATTCAATGCAGTGCAGTAAATGGATGGCTTAGAGTTACAAATGTTTATGCAATACTATGCAGTCATACGTATTTTAGAGTACATTACTGTAATGCTAAAATAGTCATTAGATAGTTGCATACCTGTTCTCATTTCTGAAGGTTCGAATTATGGACGCCACTGTAAATCGACTCAAGTTGGGCTGGACTCTCAGTCCAGCCTCTCTCATGGTCAAAGCGTGGTTGATCACATGATCAACAAATGTTTCCCTTATCTCATCAGAGATGGCTCTCCTTCCTTCTCTTCTTTGCCCTCGTCTTCCTCTTCTTCTCCCTCCTACTCCTCTTGCTCTCTGTCCATTGTTGGCATCCATTGTTCAAAACAGGTAATCTGACCTTTGACCTATTTATAGGCCTATACTACAGTAAAGCAGTGATTGGTTAGTGATCAGTTAAGCTATTAGTGTTTGCACATGTGAGGAGTGTGTGTGTGACCTGGTGAATAAGTGTAGCATTTTGATTGGTTGTGTTTGGAAAAGGAAAGCAAGTCACTTCCTGTTAGATTTTTGTGTTTTAGGTAGAGAATTGTGTGTAGTGTTTTGAAAAAAGTGTTTTATGCAATTGACAACTGAGTCAAAGGCTGAGAAATAGCTTATGGTTTTGGATATTTGGTGTGTAATTTTGCACTTTGAGTGAGAGGTTTCAAAAATCGTGTGACATGAAAAGATTTTGTGTGTAAGAAGTTGGAAAAAACTGTAAACTTGACAGGTTGTGTCTTGCATCAGTATTATCCATGTAACAGCACTTACGTATTGGCATCAGAAACAACTCACTCATATGAAGTAAGATACTATAAGAACTTGACTTTGTTCTGTAAACAGAGAGACCAACATTTCCCTGTGGTTTGTTTTCTCATTAAGCTGTAACTATCAGTGGTTAGTCTGCCCGTTAGCGACAGCTCGCCTACATTGTGAAATGACTTTGATTGGATTAGTCGGTGATGTTATTTGGTGACCACAGTCCTCTGGCACGGTTGTGTGGTGTTTTTATCTGCTGTTCTACTGCAAGGTTTTGTGAGAACCCTTATTGAGAGACATATGAGGAATGTTCTAAATCTTGTCCCCGGATTTCTGTGGTCTCCATTGTTAAGTCATTGTTAAGTGGTCTCCTAAGTCAGGTCGGATACATATACGTACAGTATCCATAAGTCCTATGTTTCTTCATGATGCTAAACAGACCAGCTATGACCTCTGTAAGGCAATCAAAGAGGCTAAACGACAGTACAGGGATAAAGTGGAGTCACAATTCAACACGGGACGCAATGTGGCAGGGACTTCAGTCAATCATAGATTATGAAGGGAAAACCAGCCATGTCATGCTCAGCTAAGCTGAACACCTTCTTTGCCCGCTTTGAGGAGAATGACACCGAGCCACTGACGCATCCCCCGCTTCTCACTAGGACTGTGGGTTCTCGATCTCCATGGCCGATGTGAGTAAGACTTTCATGCGAGTCAACCCTCGGAAGGATGGTGGCCCAGACGGCATTCCAAGCCGCGTCCTCAGAGCATGCACAGACCAGCTGGCTGGAGTGTTTACGGACATATTTCATCTATCATTAAACCAGTCTGTTGTCCCCACTTGCTTCAAGATATCCACCATTGTTCCAGAACCCAAGCAAGCGAAGGTAAGTGAGCTAAATGACTATCGCCCGTTAGCACTCACTTCTGTTACAATGAAGTGCTTTGAAAGGCTAATCAAGGACCATATCAGCTCCACCTTACCAAACACCCTCGACCAACTACAATTTGCATACAGCCCCAACAGATCCACAGATGACGCAATAACCACTGCACTGTACACCTCCCTATCCCACCTGGACAAGAGGAATACCTACAATACCAGTCAAAGGTTTGGACACACTTACTCATTCCAAGGTTTTTCTTTATTTTTATTATTTTCTACATTGTTGAATAATAGCGAAGTCATCAAAATGATGAAATAACATATGGAATCATGTACTAACCAAAATGGTGTTTAATAAATCAAAATATATGTTATATTTGAGATTCTTCAAAGTAGCCACCCTTTTCCTTGATGACAGCTTTTGAATTATTTAACACTTTTTTGGTTACTACATGATTCCATACGTGTTATTTCATCATTTTGATGTCTTGTAGCTGACTATTGTAGCTGGAAACAGCATGGATAGCCTTCATTTCTCAGAACAAGAATAGACTGACAAGTTTCAGAAGAAAGTCTTTGTTCCTGGCCATTTTGAGCCTGTAATGCTCCAGATACTCAACTAGTCTAAAGAAGGCCAGTTTTATTGCGTCTTTAATCAGAACAACAGTTTTCAGCTGTGCTAACATACAGTAATTGCAAAATGGTTTTCTAATGATCAATTAGCCTTATAAAATGATAAAATTGGATTAGCTAACAAAACGTGCCATTGGAACACAGGAGCGATGGTTGCTGATAGTGGGCCTCTGTACACCTATGTAGATTATCCATAAAATATCTGTCGTTTCCAGCTACAATAGTCATTTATATTATTAACAATGTCTACACTGTATTTCTGATCAATTTGATGTTATATATACCGTTCAAAAGTTTGCCCGCTTTGAGGAGAATGACACCAAGCCACTGACGCATCCCCCGCTTCTCACTGTTACACTACCGTTCAAAAGTTTGGGGTCACTTAGAAATGTCTTTTCTTTAAAAAAAAAAGACATTTCTAAGTGACCCCAAACTTTTGAACGGTAGTGTATATGTATGTTGTAACGGCATTCCTCCTCCTCTTCTGACGAGGAGAAACGAGAAGGATCGGAGGACCAATGCGCAGCGTGGTAAGTGTCCATAATGTTTATTTAAAGACATAAACTGAACACTACAAAATACAAAACAATAAACGTGAAACGAACGAAACAGTACCGTGTGGCAACAAACACTCACACGGAAAGAAACACCCACAAACCAAAAGTGAAACCCAGGCTACCTAAGTATGATTCTCAATCAGGGACAACGATTGAGAGCTGCCTCTGATTGAGAACTGAACTCAAAACCCCAACATAGAAAAACACACATAGACTGCCCACCCCAACTCACGCCCTGACCATACTAAATAAAGACAAAACAAAGGAAATAAAGGTCAGAACGTGATGTATGTATGTATGTATGTATGTATGTATGTATGTATGTATGTATGTATGTATGTATGTATGTATGTATGTATGTATGTATGTATGTATGTATGTATGTATGTATGTATGTATCTATCTATCATCTGCAAATCTGTGTACTAGAGTAATACACTTTGATTAAAAATTTTTTTTAACAGAAAATAGAGACATGAGTATTGTGTGAGACACTATGGTAGGTGTGTGTCTGCGTGACTTTATGGTGTTTAATGTGTGGTTGCATGTTATGTTAGTGTGTCTGTCTCCCTGTGAGGTTGTTGTCTGAGGGGAAAAGCCTTGGAGGCTCAAAGTACGTGGTTCTATTATATAAAGACCGCAACCAAATGGGCGCTCAGTTCTACATCAGATCAGAGGAAGTACAGAGCAGAGCAGAAAGACATTCTCTAGTGCTTTGTTTATACTGCAAGGTCCCGAGTCAGCACTCCAGCTTCATATCAGTCACACCATTGTTCACGTCTTACTAGAGAGAGTAATAGTGTTATGATTTAAGATGTTAGACTAAAGTGATACATTTGATTTGATTCTATAACTACCTTAAAGATGTCCTTCCATGTATTGTGTGTTTGGTGCTGGCCTTAGTAGACCTCTCCCTAACTCCACTGTTAAATCTTTCATTACCTCTTTAACATGACAGTAATGGTAAGTGTTCGTGGGTGGTGGCCCGGCCTGAGGAAAATATAAGTTAATCAACTACAGGTATTGTTACCTGCCTGGTCTCTTGGGTGTGCAAATCATTATCCTCCTACTTCCTTCCTTCTCAGGAAGATGACAACACTCACACCCTAACTTTCCCCGATCCATCCCTGGAGTCAGACAACCAGACACTGAGATACATGTAACTGCCAAAATAAAGGATGCACCAACATAAAGTGTCTTAAGGGTGTTGGGCCACGAACCACAAGAACAGCTTCAATGCACCTTGGCACAGATTCAAAAAGTGTCTGGAACTCTATTGGAGGGATGCGACACCATTCTTCCATGAGAAATTCCATCATTTGGTGTTTTGTTGATGGTGGTGGAAAACGCTGTCTCCAGAATCTCCCATAAATGTTCAATTGGATTGAGCTCTGGTGACGCACGCACACATAGGGCTGTTGTGGTGACGGTATTACCGCCACAATTCCACATGACCGTTTAGACACGGTAATTACGCTTCTCCATGCTCTGATGCTGTTGGTCATTAGTAGCATACCATACTTGCTAACTGCCTGGTACTCAGCACTCCATTGTCCCTCAAATCACTTTTATATCGATGCAAATGTATTCGAAAATCTAATCAAACACTTCATGAGAGCCCATGAGCTCATGTTGCGCAACATGTCTACAGACTATAGAATTGCAGGAGAAAACAGCAATGGCCGCTAATAAAATTGTTAACAATTTTAAGCGTATTTATGGATGGAATACAAGTTTGTTATTAAGGCACATGAAAGTTCACATGTTCCAGAAGGCATTTCTGTCCAAAAACGCATTTTGATTAAAAAAAAGTATGTTCAAATGCCTCTCCTGTGAAGTAGTGACGTGCGACATACGTCTAGTTTCCTGAAACGCGACATATACGAGCTTTTCTACATTGCAATGGACATGGTGCAACCATTGGTAGGTAGGCTCCTGGCCGGCTTCAGCTGCAGGACAGCAAAGCCATGTCAGCCCTGCTCATGATTTTCACAGGGGAAATGAAATGATAGACTACAATTATTTTGCTCATGATCATTCATGCCGCAAATGATGTCAGGGCTGTAACTACGTATGAGGACAACAAGGTCTGGCCCTCGTAAATGTTTTCTAATTTGAAAAAAAATCATAATAATCATTTTGTACACAATAAAGAAAATCAATTATCCTCACTAAAACTCAAACCTGAGTTACGGCCCTGAATGACATATAAGTTCCTTGAATTTTCTTTCGGGGGTGCCATTTCATTTTCTTCAGTTTCTAGCTAACGTTAACACCAATCAAAGCAGTGGAGCGTGTAGTGAAGCAAAACTTTAGTGTTTAAAACCATTCATCTTGGGGCGACGGGGGGAGCAGGTTTGCAAAATGATATCATGTCACGCAATTATACCATTTATAAAATGGTCAGATATTTTTCTATACAGACTAGCTCAAAAATAAGTGATGATTATTATAATTTTCTGTAAAAAAAGGCAATATTACTGTTAGTCCCTATTGAGATGCCATAGCAACAACATAGGCAGCATGAACTTCCTCAAAATAATCAGAGTTAGTCTAAGATTAATCAAGAAATCTGTAATTAATTTTGAAATTTTTGCAGAGGTCTTACATCGACATTTTTACAACTAACTAAGATGTTTGGTGCAGTGTTTCTCAAGTGAAAATTTGCATGAAAACTAGTCGCCTCATTAAATGACAACAAACACTTCATTGAAGAATCCCGTCCATAGCTCCCACTCCTTCTAGGAGTAGTACTGTCGACAAATATCTGATGATGGCCAGAGCTTACCCATGATGTGGCACAACAATTTAAGTCAATAAGTCATCGTTTAAGTCAAAGTATGATATAAACTCAGCAAAAAAAGAAACATCCCTTTTTCAGGACCCTGTCTATCAAAGATAATTTGTAAATCCCAAATAACTTCAAAGATCTCATTGTAAAGGGTTTAAACACTGTTTCCCATGCTTGTTCAAATGAACCATAAACAATTAATGAACATGCACCTGTGGAATGATTGTTAAGACACTAACAGCTTACAGACGGAAGGCAATTAAGGTCACAGTTATGAAAACTTAGGACACTAAGGAGGCCTTTCTACTGACTCTGAAAAACACCAAAAGAAAGATGCCCAGGGTCCCTGCTCATCTGTGTGAACGTGCCTTAAGCCAGTGCAATAAATTGCAATGTCCGTACTGTGAGACAGAGAGACAGGACGTACAGCTAATCGTCCTCGCAGTGGCAGACCACGTGTAACAACGCCTGCACAGGATCGGTACATCCGAACATCACACCTGTGGGACAGGTACAGGATGGCAACAACAACTGCCCGAGTTACACCAGGAACGCACAACCCCTCCATCAGTGCTCAGACTGTCCGCAATAGGCTGAGAGAGGTTGGACTGAGGACTTGTAGGCCTGTTGTAAGGCAGGTCCTCACCAGACATCACTGGCAACAACGTTGCCTATGGGCACAAAACCACCGTCGCTGGACCAGACAGGACTGGAAAAAAGTGCTATTCACTGACGAGTCGCGGTTTTGTCTCAGCAGGGGTGATGAGCGTTACACTGAGGCCTGTACTCTGGAGCGGGATCGATTTGGAGGTGGAGGGTCCGTCATGGTCTGGGGCGGTGTGTCATAGCATCATCGGACTGAGCTTGTTGTCATTGCAGGCAATCTCAACGCTGTGCGTTACAGGGAAGACATCCTCCTGCCTCATGTGGTACCCTTCCTGCAGGCTCATCCTGACATGAACCTCCAGCATGACAATGCCACCAGCCATACTGTTAGTTCTGTGCATGATTTCCTGCAAGACAGGAATGTCAGTGTTCTGCCATGGCCAGCGAAGAGCCCGGATCTCAATCCCATTGAGCACGCCTGGGACCTGTTGGATCGGAGGATGAGGGCTAGGGCCATTCCCCCCAGTTGCAGGTGCCTTGGTGGAAGAATGGGGTAACATCTCACAGCAAGAACTGGGAAATCTGGTGCAGTCCATGAGGAGGAGATGCACTGCAGTACTTAATGCATCTGGTGGCCACAGCAGATACAGACTGTTACTTTTGATTTGCCCCCCCCCCCCCCCCCCCCCCCCTTTGTTCAGGGACACATTATTTCACATTATTTCTAATGGTCACATGTCTGTGGAACTTGTTCAGTTTATGTCTCAGTTGTTGAATCTTGTTATGCTCATACAAATATTTACACATGTTAAGTTTGCTGAAAATAAATGCAGTTGACAGTGAGAGAACGTGTCTTTTTTTGATGAGTTTATTTTGGCTTGGAGTGACAAATCCGAACTACGACTTTGTGCAAATTCTGTGTGAATGTGGTGTCTTATCCAATGATATTACATACAAATTCTTTTCAGGCTACATTTCATGAGCCAAACAGCTTTGTGTCCATTTGGCCGCCTGAGCTATGGAGCAAATTAAAATTAAAACTTTTTTTAAGATAGCCACATTAGCAGCTAATTAGAATTTCATTTTTGGGGGTTAATGCAGGTGAATATATTGGTTAAAGTCACATGGTCCGAGAAAGATTTACACAGTTATCAAAACGTCATGCCAGGGTAAGCCTAGACAGAACAGCCCTTATTCTAAGTGTTTCTAAAATCCCCTATGGCAAAAACTAATGGTTGAAAAATGATTAGAACAGCTAGGTTATATGGGTATTATGAGTCACACTGTGGTACTCTATTCCTCCCCTTCCCTCCCCCAACACATTAGATCTGGTAAAAGATAATACATAAAAAAACATGCATATATACATTTCTTTTTTTCATCATCTTTGAAATGCATGAGAAAGGCCAATATATGACTTAGGAATCTAGGCGCAATTTAGATTTGGGCCACTAGATAGTAGTAGTGTATGTGCAACGTTTTAGACTGATGCAATGAACCATTGCATTTCTGTTCAAAATGTTGTATCAAGACTGTCCAACTGTGCCAAATTGGTTTATTAATACATTTTCAAGTTCATAACTGTGCACTCTCCTCAAACAATAGCATGGTATTCTTTCACTGTAATAGCTACTGTAAATTGAACAGTGCAGTTAGATTAACAATAATTGAAGCTTTCTCCCCATATCAGATATGTCTATGTCCTGGGAAATGTTCTTGTTACTTACAACCTCATGCTAATCACATTAGCCTACGTTAGCTCAACCGTCCCGCGGGTGGGGTGGGGACCGATCCTGTAGAGGATAAAGAACTACAAGTGAAATGATGATTTGGACGGGACTGCCGAATCGAGACAAAGGTAAGAATCTCTGGATTAACTATTTAATGTTAGCTAAATGTAGTAATTAATAAATTGGCTACATTTCTTTAAATGGACAATTCTGTGAACTGTCTTGTGCAAATTTTAAATTGGCCCAATACTTGTTAGCAAAGTGTCAACCAGATATGACGTGCAGGAGCTTGCAGGGATTTATAGTTTTGCATGATGTCTACTTTTACGCTAATTAGTATTTTCGAATCTGAGATTAAATAGAGCCGAATATATTGATAAAAGTCACCTTGTCCAAGAGAGATTTACATGCTTATCAAAATGTCACACCAGGGTAAGCCTACACGAAACACAGCCCTTATTTTAAATGTTTCTAAAATCCTCTATGGAAAAAAATTATGGTGAAAAAAATTTGAGGAACCATTTCCTTGTTCCCGGTTTTATGGATATTATGACACCTCCACTGTGGGGCTCTATGAGAGGGGAGGTAGGGAAGGAGAGTGCCTGGACCTGGATCTGGTGCACGGGTGTGTAGGATATATGCAAACCAGCAGGGTCAAGGACCAGGCACATAGTGGACTGTGTCCCCCTTGCCTAGCTGTCTGCCCGGCAGTAATCAGGCTCCCAAAGTGGAGTGGGACGCGAGGACATGAATGCAGGGCTTTGTCCAGCACATGGTCATCACATTCCACTGGAGCCACTGTGTGTGTGGACTCAAAGCACAGCAGAGCAGGGGAGAAGAGAGGGCTGGTGGAGGACTGGCTAGCCAGCTGAGCACAGAGCCACAATGTAGCACCAGGGATAGGGGGAAAGTCACGTAGGATACCACTGTCTCCAAAACACATAAAGGAGCTACAGCATAGCAATGTCATAGCTGACAATGTCTGGTTTGGAAACATCTCTTGGTTAGGAAAGATTTCACAAAAACCAGCAGTATATTTTGCACTTTGGCAAAGTTTTGGCCACACTCAGTTTCAGCAATATTGGAGTTAAATGCCCTAATGCATTACTGTTGGTATTTACAGCAAGCCAGGGGAGATACCTAAACCCTGCTTACCTCCATGGATCGGAAGAGCTCACAGTGAATGTGATTCAGTATAGGACAGTGCCCCCATAAGACAGTCTTTGGTAGTACATCGTGGTGCTGCTGAATTATGTGTGGTGTGGAGGGATACAGTGTGGAGTAATGAAGTGCTTCATGTTTTAATCATAGCCTGGGTATTGGCCAGCTATGGAAGGGATGAGTCATTGATATGGCAGAACAGAGCGTAAAAGAGCAGAGCAGAGAGTGCTACACAGACAGAGGAATGTCTCCCGCTCTGTCTGCAGGGCTTCTAATGTACAGTTGAAGTCGGAAGTTTACATACACTTAGGTTGGAGTCAATAAAACTCGTTTTTCAACTACTACACAAATTTCTTGTCAACAAACTATAGTTTTGTCAATTAGGACATCTACTTTGTGCATGACACAAGTAATTTGTCCAACAATTGTTTACAGACAGATTATTTCACTTATAATTCACTGTGTCACAATTCCATTGGGTCAGAAGTTTACATACACTAAGTTGACTGTGCCTTTAAACAGCTTGGAAAATTCCAGAAAATTATGTCATGGCTTTAGAAGCTTCTGATAGGCTAATTGAGGGGGGCTTTGCTGCAGGAAGTACTGGTGCACTTCACAAAATATATGGCATCATGAGGGAGGAATATTTGGTTGATATATTGAAGCAACATCTCAAGACATCAGTCAGGAAGTTAAAGCTTGGTCGCAAATGGGTCTTCCAAATGGACGATGACCCCAAGCATACTTCCAAAGTTGTGCAAAATGGCTTAAGGACAACAAAGTCAAGGTATGGGAATGGCCATCACAAAGCCCTGACCTCAATCCTATAGAAAATTTGTGGGCAGAACTGAAAAAGCATGTGCGAGCAAGGAGTCCTACAAACCTGACTCAGTTACACCAGCTCTGTCAGGAGGAGTGGGCCAAAATTCACCCAACTTATTGTGGGAAGCTTTTGGAAGGCTACTCAAAACGTTTTTACGCAAGTTAAACAATTTAAAGGCAATTCTACGAAATACTAATTGAGTGTATGTAAACTTCTGACCCACTGGAAATGTGATGAAAGAAATAAAAGCTGAAATAAATCATTCTCTCTACAATTATTCTGACATTTCACAGTCTTAAAATAAAGTGGTGATCCTAACTGACCTAAAACGGGGGATTTTTACTCGGATTAAATGTCAGGAATTATGAAAAACTGAGTTGAAATGTATTTGGCTAAGGTGTATGGAAACGTCCGACTTCAACTGTAGCTACTGTACATAGAAGAATGGAATTCAGTACAGAAGAGTGATTCAGTGGTTGACTTCAGATTGCTTTATCTCTTAGATGACTGTGTGAATACATACTGCGTAACGTCCTGACCAGAGTTCGTATGTGTTTTGCTTGTTTAGTGTTGGTCAGGACGTGAGCTGGGTGGGAATTCTATGTTGTGTGTCTAGTTTGTCTGTTTCTATGTTGGGTTAAATGTGTTGCCTGATATGGTTCTCAATTAGAGGCAGGTGTTTGACGTTTCCTTTGATTGAGAACCATATTAAGGTAGGCTATTCTCACTGTTTGTTTGTGGGTGATTGTTCCTGTGTCAGTGTTGATGCTACACGGGACTGTGACGGTTAGTGTGTTTTGTCAGTTTGTATAGTGTTTTGTTTTTGTTTGATTAAATTCATTATGTCTAATTACCACGCTGCACATTGGTCCTCTGATCCTTCTCGCCTCTCCTCGTCCGAGGAAGAGCTAGACTGCCGTTACATACTGTTCCTATATTCAACTTTTATTGATATGTTTTCCTTTACAGACACCTCCACATTTAGTTTAGTCTTTTTTACTTTAGTCTTTTTTTTACAGTTACAAAAGAACGATCAAAGGAATGCATACAAAGATTACCCTGACCCAAAGAAAGCATGTCTCCTACCCTTTTTCATCCCACCCATCCATCCCCTGGGCCAATTGTTTCCGCAGTGCTACCTGCCAGCAGTAGTCTTCTCTGATTGATTGAGAGATTCAAAGGGTTACCATCATTAAGTAACACTATAGATGCAAAGCATTGAATATTTAAATTCATTTACTTCATTCACAAATTAATTTTATAACTTTGCCCAGAAGTATTTCACTGCAGGGCACTCCAACATCATATGAAAGAATGTGCCTACCTGATATATGGGACACAATAAACAAATTATGGGTTGCCAAGGTCATAATTTTCCATGTCCTGTTCCAGTTAAAGGGTTGTTCAGATTCAAATAGATCTGTGGACCATACTTTTCTAATGGCTAGCTCAGAATATGAGCTTTCCAAAAGTTGTTTATATATTATAGAGATCAGTCCTTTCGGGAGCCCATATAATTTATTTATACATCCCAACATTGGATGGTTCGGTAGTTGGGTTTCCCAAGGGACTCCGTAAGCCAGCATAGCTGACCTAAATTGTAAACATAGAAAAAAAAATCATGTGCCTTGTAATGTGTATGTACCTTTCAAATCTTGGAATGTTCTCAAACCATTACTGTACATGATATCGGTAAGGGTACAAATTCCACATTTGGACCATTGGCGGGAGGCAAAGGGCCGCCCTCCAGATCACAAGGCGTTATTATAAAATATTGGAGTATGGGCATGCAATTTTGATTCCCAGTTACATTGTTTTTCAATTTTGCGGAAAATATAATTTATGTGTACAATAATAGGACCAAGGTGTTGTTTACATTGTTTAAGGGATATATTAGTGAAGGTCTACCTCTCTACCATATTCATCTTTATACTCAGCCAGGGGGCAGAAAAATCATGTCTAAATCAACTTAGGATGGGGTGAAATGCTAGTGCTTGGAAATACATTTACAGTTTGGTACGGAGAGCCTCTTTGTAAATGTGTTAATTTTATCTGGGATCGTTACCTTGCCATATAAATGTTGAAACCACACTATGATTTGTATCCTAATAGCCAGAAGGGGCAGTCATGGGATCCAATATACTACAGAAATTCAGCCTTGGCAATATATCGCTGCAGCTGTACGATCGCTGCAGCTGTACATAGTCCATCGGTATATAGCCCACCCAATTTACCTACCTCATCCCCATACTGTTTTTATTTATTTACTTTTCTGCTCTTTTGCACACTAGTATCTCTACTTGCACATGATCATCTGATGATTTATCACTCCAGTGTTAATCTGCTAAATTGTAATTATTCGCTCCTATAGCCTATTTATTGCCTACCTCCTCATGCCTTTTGCACACATTGTATATAGATTCTCTTTTTTTCTTTTTTTTCCTACTATGTTATTGACCTGTTTATTGTTTACTCCATGTGTAACTCTGTGTTGTTGTCAGTTCACACTGCTATGCTTTATCTTGGCCAGGTCGCAGTTGCAAATGAGAACTTGTTCTCAACTAGCCTACCTGGTTAAACAAAGGTGAAAAAAAAAAAAATATATATATATATACATTTTGACAATAGATATTCTGCATGTTAAAGGAACTGGGATAGTAGTCCATCTACTGAGGTCAGTTTGAATCGATTCGAGTGTTCATTTTTAAAATGAATCATCGCTGCAATTCCCCAACGGGCTTGGGAGAGGTGAAGGTCAAGTTGCGCGTCCTCCGAAACATAATCCGCCAAAACGCTCTTCTTAACACCCGCTTAACCCGGAAGCCAGCTGCACCAATGTGTCGGAGGAAACACCGTTCAACTGACTACTGAAGTCAGCCTGCAGATGCCCAGCCCACCACAATGAGTTGCTAGAGCATGATGAGACATGTAAAGCCCCCCTGGCCAAACCCTCCCCTAACCCGGACAAAGCTGGGTCAATTGTTCACCGCCCTATGGGACACCCGGTCACGGCCTGTAATGACGCCGCAACACTGTGATGCAGTGCCTTAGACCACTGCGCCACTCGGGAGGCCTGATTTGAACATTCTGGTAAGGCTCTGGAAATGGTTTTATCTAAGGAAGGAACTATATGTACTCCCAAATATTTAGAATTGGATTCCGTAAGTCATTTTTGGGGGATTTCTGCAGCCAAAAATGCCGGATTTTGCAGCAGCTTATCTGAAAATCTGCGATACATTTCACGTTAATTTCATATAAAGCAATAAAAAGCCATATGTGCTCATGTTTAGGACGATTTTAAGCAGAATACAATTAGAAACATTTAAAGTGCTCAATTTTGTTTATTTTTGTCACGAACGCCTGGAGTGGTGGGTGCAGAGTCACTTGCAGAGAGCAGAGGATACTGGGGAAAACCGTCTTTATTGGGATTCCCACACGAACGCCCAAAACCATAGGCGATATACAGACAGAAAAATAGTCCGACCCAACACAGGCAACAAACGGACAGGAACACAAACACGCACACCCCGACTAACAGAAAATAAATCCCACGAACATAGGCGGGCCTAACAGGCTTAAATAGACATAAATCAAGAAACAAAATAAGGGACAGGTGCAACCAATAAGACCAAACGAACAGAAAAGGAAAAAGGGATCGGTGGCGGCTAGTAGACCGGCGACGACGACCGCCGAGCGCCGCCCGAACAGACAGGGGAGCCACCTTGGGTGGGAGTCGTGACAATTTTCCTGAATTTTTTTTTTTAAACAAAAAAGGAGTGGAAGCTAGCTGAGTTCCAACATAAAAATCTACATAATCTGTAGGTACAAAAAACTTTAAACTAGGACAAAAAAACACCTGGGTTCCAATCTGCAATTAAGACATATTATATCTCAAGTTCATCTTCCATAAAAACAATTAGAGACAAAGTGCTCTTTTGGTTTTCTTTTTTTGAACAAACACAGGTCTTTTTCTGAACATAACGAGAGGTGGGGGTGACCAAGGGCCAACATCATCTAGGCCTATCTCTCAATGTAATCATCCATTTCATCCTCCATATCCTCCTCCATAGCAATTGCCCCACTGCGGAGTCGTTGGTTGTGGTACATTAAGTTTTACAGAGAGTTTAAAAAGGCACAGCTGACCACCTCACTAAAGTCAAGGTTAGCAGAGTAAAAGTTGAATTAAAATGCCACTCACCTTGATTCTTTCAGAGCTTGCCACAGTCTTCACATTCAGGTAATTTGCCTTTATTCATGCTATCCAATGCCCTTTTGAGTTCACTGAGAGAGATTTGGGCTCCCAGCGAGGTGTCTTCCTCTGTTGAGAGAAGAGTTCTTAATTCTTTTAGAGAGGACTTAGTCTTACTTGGTGTGGATTTACAGTCACAGGTGTATAGTTCTTTATTCAACACCAGTCAAATGTTTGGAAACACCTACCTATTTTCGACATTGTATGGAATAATGTACTAACCAAAAAAGTGTTAAACAAATCAAAGTATATGTTATATTT
This sequence comes from Salvelinus namaycush, assembly GCF_016432855.1. NCBI lineage: Eukaryota > Metazoa > Chordata > Actinopteri > Salmoniformes > Salmonidae > Salvelinus > Salvelinus namaycush. The sequence continues at coordinate 14,909,590 of NC_052341.1, forward strand.
TATATATGGCTTACTGGTGCTCTTTCATGCCGTCCCTAGGAGGGGTGCGTCACTTGAGTGGGTTGAGTCACTGACGTGATCTTCCTGTCTGGGTTGGCGCCCCCCCGTGGGTTGTGCCGTGGCGGAAATCTTTGTGGGCTATACTTTGCCTTGTCTCAGGATGGTAAGTTGGTGGTTGAAGATATCCCTCTAGTGGTGTGGGGGCTGTGCTTTGGCAAAGTGGGTGGGGTTATATCCTTCCTGTTTGGCCCTGTCCGGGGGTATCATCGGATGGGGCCACAGTGTCTCCTGACCCCTCCTGTCTCAGCCTCCAGTATTTATGCTGCATTAGTTTATGTGTCGGGGGGCTAGGGTCAGTTTGTTATATCTGGAGTACTTCTCCTGTCTTATCCGGTGTCCTGTGTGAATTTAAGTATGCTCTCTCTAATTCTCTCTTTCTCTCTTTCTTTCTCTCTCTCGGAGGACCTGAGCCCTAGGACCATGCCTCAGGACGACCTGGCATGATGACTCCTTGCTGTCCCCAGTCCACCTGGCCGTGTTGCTGCTCCAGTTTCAACTGTTCTGCCTGCGGCTATGGAACCCTGACCTGTTCACCGGACGTGCTACCTGTCCCAGACCTGCTGTTTTCAACTCTCTAGAGACCGCAGGAGCGGTAGAGATACTCTTAATGATCGGCTATGAAAAGCCAACTGACATTTACTTCTGAGGTGCTGGCTTGCTGCACCCTCGACAACTACTGTGATTATTATTATTTGACCATGCTGGTCATTTATGAACATTTGAACATCTTGGCCATGTTCTGTTATAATCTCCACCCGGCACAGCCAGAAGAGGACTGGCCACCCCTCATAGCCTGGTTCCTCTCTAGGTTTCTTCCTAGGTTTTGGCCTTTCTAGGGAGTTTTTCCTAGCCACCGTATTTCTACACCTGCATTGCTTGCTGTTAGGTGTTTTAGGCTGGGTTTCTGTACAGCACTTTGAGATATCAGCTGATGTACGAAGGGCTATATAAATACATTTGATTTGATTTGATATTCTTCAAAGTATAAACTATCAAAATAAAGAAAGTTACACACTCCATGTGTAATCTCCCAGCAATTTAATGGGTATTTAATGAAACGTTGGTTAATTTGCCGTTAGTCAGCACTTCCACACAAACGATTATTCTGGGTGTGCTCCAGCTCATCTTTTTTTTTTATCTAATATTCTTCAAAGTAGCCAATATTTGCCTTGATGACAGCATTGCACACTCTTGGCATTCTCTCAACTAGCTTCACCTGGAATGCTTTTCCAACAGTCTTGAAGGAGTTCCCACACATGCTGAGCACTTTTTGGCTGCTTTTCCTTCACTCTGCGGTCCAAGTCATCCCAAACCATCTCAATTGGGTTGAGGGAGGGTGATTGTAGAGGCCAGGTCATCTGATGCAGCACTCCATCACTCTCCTTCTTGGTCAAACAGCCTGGAGGTGTGTTGAATCATTGTCCTGTTGAAAAACAAATGATAGTTTGTTCCGGGTTGGAGCGAGTAGTCGCATTCCGCATTCCGCTTCGCTCCACAGGTAGTATTACCATTTCATTTTCATTTTCATTACAGTACAACGGTTTGATTTGTTTGATCTTAGCTAGCTACATAGCCGTCTTTGTATCAAAGATAATTGTGTAGTTATTGAGGTTCGCTAGCCAGCTATTTTCGTCCTAACGTAACGTAACGTAGTCAACACTGCTAGCTAGCCAGCTAGCCACCGAATAGCAGCACTGTAGAAACGATTGCATTACAACGGAACGACTTGATTAGTGTAGTGTTAGCTAGCTACACAGTTGTCTTTGCTATCTTTGATTTGTTTGATCTTAGCTAGCTACTTAGCTAGCTACATAGCCGTCTTTGTATCAAAGATAATTGTGTAGTTATTGAGGTTCGCTAGCCAGCTATTTTCGTCCTAACGTAACGTAACGTAGTCAACACTGCTAGCTAGCCAGCTAGCCACCGAATAGCAGCACTGTAGAAACGATTACATTACAACGGAACGACTTGATTAGTGTAGTGTTAGCTAGCTACATAGTTGTCTTTGCTATCTTTGTATCTAAGATAATTGTGTAGTTTTGAGTAATTATCGGTTAGCTAGCCAGCTATTTTCGTCCGCCGTGCTGCCGTTCTCCTACCTAGTCAACACTGCTAGCTAACACTGCTAGCTAGCCAAATTCTACCGAATAGCAGCACTGTAGAAACTTACATTACAACGGAACCGACTTGATTAGCGTAGTGTTAGCTAGCTACATAGTTGTCTTTGCTGTCCTTGTATCCAAGATAATTGTGTAGTTTAGAGAAATTTAGAGAAATTGTCGAGGTTACCTAGCCAGTTAGAGGTTACCTAGCCAGCTACACTTTCAAACAAAGTCAACAACGCAGCCACTGCTAGCCAGCCTACTTCACCAGCCAGCAGTACTATATCATTTTAGTCAATAAGATGTTATTTTTTTTTTGCAACGTAAGCTTAACTTTCTGAACATTCGAGACGTGTAGTCCACTTGTCATTCTAATCTCCTTTGCATTAGCGTAGCCTCTTCTGTAGCCTGTCAACTATGTGTCTGTCTATCCCTCTTCTCTCCTCTCTGCACAGACCATACAAACGCTTCACACCGCGTGGCCGCCGCTACTCTAACCTGGTGGTCCCAGCGCGCACGACCCACGTGGAGTTCCAGGTCTCCGGCAGCCTCTGGAACTGCCGATCTGCGGCCAACAAGGCAGAGTTCATCTCAGCCTATGCGTCCCTCCAGTCCCTCGACTTCTTGGCACTGACGGAAACATGGATTACCACTGATAACACTGCTACTCCTACTGCTCTCTCCTCGTCTGCCCACGTGTTCTCGCACACCCCGAGAGCTTCTGGTCAGCGGGGTGGTGGCACTGGGATCCTCATCTCTCCCAAGTGGACATTCTCTCTTTCTCCCCTGACCCATCTGTCTATCGCCTCCTTTGAATTCCATGCTGTCACAGTTACCAGCCCTTTCAAGCTTAACATCCTTATCATTTATCGCCCTCCAGGTTCCCTTGGAGAGTTCATCGATGAGCTTGACGCCCTGATAAGTTCCTTTCCTGAGGATGGCTCACCTCTCACAGTTCTGGGTGACTTTAACCTCCCCACGTCTACCTTTGACTCATTCCTCTCTGCCTCCTTCTTTCCACTCCTCTCCTCTTTTGACCTCACCCTCTCACCTTCCCCCCCTAGTCACAAGGCAGGCAATACGCTTGACCTCATCTTTACTAGATGCTGTTCTTCCACTAATCTCACTGCAACTCCCCTCCAAGTCTCCGACCACTACCTTGTATCCTTTTCCCTCTCGCTCTCATCCAACACTTCCCACACTGCCCCTACTCGGATGGTATCGCGCCGTCCCAACCTTCGCTCTCTCTCCCCGGCTACTCTCTCCTCTTCCATCCTATCATCTCTTCCCTCTGCTCAAACCTTCTCCAACCTATCTCCTGATTCTGCCTCCTCAACCCTCCTCTCCTCCCTTTCTGCATCCTTTGACTCTCTATGTCCCCTATCCTCCAGGCCGGCTCGGTCCTCCCCTCCTGCTCCGTGGCTCGACGACTCACTGCGAGCTCACAGAACAGGGCTCCGGGCAGCCGAGCGGAAATGGAGGAGAACTCGCCTCCCTGCGGACCTGGCATCCTTTCACTCCCTCCTCTCTACATTCTCCTCTTCTGTCTCTGCTGCTAAAGCCACTTTCTACCACTCTAAATTCCAAGCATCTGCCTCTAACCCTAGGAAGCTCTTTGCCACCTTCTCCTCCCTCCTGAATCCTCCTCCCCCTCCTCCCCCCTCCTCCCTCTCTGCAGATGACTTCGTCAACCATTTTGAAAAAAAGGTCGACGACATCCGATCCTCGTTTGCTAAGTCAAACGACACCGCTGGTTCTGCTCACACTGCCCTACCCTGTGCTTTGACCTCTTTCTCCCCTCTCTCTCCAGATGAAATCTCGCGTCTTGTGACGGCCGGCCGCCCAACAACCTGCCCGCTTGACCCTATCCCCTCCTCTCTTCTCCAGACCATTTCCGGAGACCTTCTCCCTTACCTCACCTCGCTCATCAACTCATCCTTGACCGCTGGCTACGTCCCTTCCGTCTTCAAGAGAGCGAGAGTTGCACCCCTTCTGAAAAAACCTACACTCGATCCCTCCGATGTCAACAACTACAGACCAGTATCCCTTCTTTCTTTTCTCTCCAAAACTCTTGAACGTGCCGTCCTTGGCCAGCTCTCCTGCTATCTCTCTCAGAATGACCTTCTTGATCCAAATCAGTCAGGTTTCAAGACTAGTCATTCAACTGAGACTGCTCTTCTCTGTGTCACGGAGGCGCTCCGCACTGCTAAAGCTAACTCTCTCTCCTCTGCTCTCATCCTTCTAGACCTATCGGCTGCCTTTGATACTGTGAACCATCAGATCCTCCTCTCCACCCTCTCCGAGCTGGGCATCTCCGGCGCGGCCCACGCTTGGATTGCGTCCTACCTGACAGGTCGCTCCTACCAGGTGGCGTGGCGAGAATCTGTCTCCGCACCACGTGCTCTCACCACTGGTGTCCCCCAGGGCTCTGTTCTAGGCCCTCTCCTATTCTCGCTATACACCAAGTCACTTGGCTCTGTCATATCCTCACATGGTCTCTCCTATCATTGCTATGCAGACGACACACAATTAATCTTCTCCTTTCCCCCCTCTGATAACCAGGTGGCGAATCGCATCTCTGCATGTCTGGCAGACATATCAGTGTGGATGACGGATCACCACCTCAAGCTGAACCTCGGCAAGACGGAGCTGCTCTTCCTCCCGGGGAAGGACTGCCCGTTCCATGATCTCGCCATCACGGTTGACAACTCCATTGTGTCCTCCTCCCAGAGTGCTAAGAACCTTGGCGTGATCCTGGACAACACCCTGTCGTTCTCAACTCACATCAAGGCGGTGACCCGTTCCTGTAGGTTCATGCTCTACAACATTCGCAGAGTACGACCCTGCCTCACACAGGAAGCGGCGCAGGTCCTAATCCAGGCACTTGTCATCTCCCGTCTGGATTACTGCAACTCGCTGTTGGCTGGGCTCCCTGCCTGTGCTATTAAACCCCTACAACTCATCCAGAACGCCGCAGCCCGTCTGGTGTTCAACCTTCCCAAGTTCTCTCACGTCACCCCGCTCCTCCGCTCTCTCCACTGGCTTCCAGTTGAAGCTCGCATCCGCTACAAGACCATGGTGCTTGCCTACGGAGCTGTGAGGGGAACGGCACCTCCGTACCTTCAGGCTCTGATCAGGCCCTACACCCAAACAAGGGCACTGCGTTCATCCACCTCTGGCCTGCTCGCCTCCCTACCTCTGAGGAAGTACAGTTCCCGCTCAGCCCAGTCAAAACTGTTCGCTGCTCTGGCACCCCAATGGTGGAACAAACTCCCTCACGACGCCAGGTCAGCGGAGTCAATCACCACCTTCCGGAGACACCTGAAACCCCACCTCTTTAAGGAATACCTAGGATAGGATAAAGTAATCCTTCTAACCCCCCCCCTCCCCCTTAAAAGAGTTAGATGCACTATTGTAAAGTGGTTGTTCCACTGGATATCATAAGGTGAATGCACCAATTTGTAAGTCGCTCTGGATAAGAGCGTCTGCTAAATGACTTAAATGTAAATGTAAATAGTCCCACCAAGTGCAAACCATATGGGATGGCGTATCACTGCAGAATGCTGTGGTAGCCATGCTGGTTAAGTGTGCCTTGAATTCCATATAAATCACTGATAGTGTCACCAGCAAAGCACCCCCACACCTCCTCCTCCATGTTTTACTGTGGGAACCACACATGCAGAGATCATTCGTTCACCTACTCTGTGTCTCACAAAGACATGGCGGTTGGAAACCAACATCTCAAATTTGGACTCACCAGAGGAAAGGACAGATTTCCACCGTTCTAATGTCCATTGCTTTTTTTTTGTTCCAAGCAAGTCTCCTCTTATTGGTGAAGGCCTGATGAAGGCCTGATTTATGCAGTCTCCTCTGGACAGTTGATGTTGAGATGTGTCTGTTACTTGAACTCTGTGAAGCATTTTTTTGTTCTGCAATTTCTGAGGCTGGTAACTCTAATGAACTTATCCTTTGCAGCAGAGGTAACTCTGGGTCTTCCTTTCCTGTGGCGGTCCTCATGAGAGCCAGTTTCATCATAGTGATTGATGGTTTTTGCAGCTGCACTTGAAGAAACTTTCAAAGTCCCTGAAATTGTCTAAATTGACTGACTTTCATGTCTTAAAGTAATGATGGACTGTCGTTTCTCTTTGCTTTTTGAGCTGTTCTTGTCACAATATGGACATGGTCTTTTACCAAATAGGGCTATTTTCTGTATACCACCCCTACCTTGTCACAACACAACTGATTGGCTCAAACACATTAAGAAGGAAAGAAACTACACAAATTGCCTTTTAACAAGGCACACCTGTTAATGGAAAGGCATTCCAGGTGCCTAGCTCATGAGAGAATTGCCAAGAGTGTGTAAAGCTGACAAGACAAAGGGTAGCTACTTTGAAGAATCTCAAATATGAAATATATTTTGATTTGTTAAACACTTTTTGGCTGCTACGTGATTCCGAATTTGTTATTTCATAGTTTTGATGTCTTCACTATTATTTTACATCGTAGAACCCAGTAAAAATAAATAAAAACCCTTGAATGAGTAGGTCTGTCCAAACTTTTGACTGGTACTGTAGAAGCTGAAAAATCTTTAATTCAATAATTTGGGTTCTGATAGTAATTCCCCTGTTTCAGATTCAGTAGTTGCCATCAGGTAATTGATCATTACTGCATAGCTTGTTGGCCAGTAAATGACTAGGATGATTACAATGGAAATAGTGGTTGAGTCATGGTTAAGTCTTACTCCATGGATGGCAAATTCTGCTCTGTCTTATCAATAAATTAAGTTCTGTTTTGACTTTGGAAAGAGTAATAGCTGCCTGGTCTGAAGAGTGTTTGTTGAGAATACTCTAACACAGTTAACAACATTTCCAAATCTGATATCTTCTTTAACTGTGATTTATACAACCAAGATGCAAATGCGATTGCTTTATTTAAAAAAAAAAAAAAAAACATTTTGTTGAGATTTTGAAATTTAAAGTTGGCAGTAGTAAGCGTGGTGGTCAGACAAGCTAATATGTCAAATTTAGATAATTTAGATGTAGATAATAGTATGAAATCGATTTGTGAGAATGACTTATGCCTGTTTGAGTAGAAAGTGTACTCTTTTACTTAAGGATTATGTGCTCGCCAGGTATCAATGAGGTTGTAAACAGAGAGTATATGCTGGAGAGCCTTGGTTACGTGGGGATTGTAGTTGGTCTTATTAGATTTGTCCTGCATGTCCAAAATGGCATTAATGTCTGTCCCAATAAACATATGGAATTCAGTTAATTCTAACAATATGCTATTCAGAGAATATTTATTTTTGGATTATATTAATTTTAGAGCATATACATTAATAAAGGCGATTTTCTTTCCAATATGGATACATTTAAGGAAAGTGATTCTGCCTTCTTGGTCTTCACCTTTACACCAAGATGGTAATTTTGAGTTTCTTATGCATCATTATGATTATACCTTTAGTTTTGTTTGGGGCTCAGGAAAAAAGCAGCCAGTTTGTACAAATGGTTCTCTATTCTATGTGCGTCCTTTGGAAGCATTGCTATATCAACATGGTTTCTTGCTAGGACATCAAGACAGCTGGAACATTTAATAGGACAGTTTAGGCATTTCAAATTCCAAGAGAGAATAGCTAGCTTTGCCATTGTAACGTCCTGACCAGAGTTCTTATGTGTTTTGCTTGTTTAGTGTTGGTCAGGACGTGAGCTGGGTGGGAATTCTATGTTGTGTGTCTAGTTCGTCTGTTTCTGTGTTCAGCCTAATATGGTTCTCAATCAGAGACAGCTGTCAATCGTTGTCCCTGATTGAGAATCATATATAGGTGGCTTGTTTTGTGTTGGGGATTGTGGGTGGTTGTTTCCTGTCTTTGTGTTTTGTCTGCACCAGCTAGGACTGTGACGGTTAGTTTGTTTTGTCATTTTGTATAGTGTCTTGTTTGGTGTTAATTAAATCATGGAAAATTACCACGCTGCACATTGGTCCTCAGATCCTTCTCGCCTCTCCTCGTCTGAGGAGGAGGAGGAGGAGGACGACTTAGACTGCCGTTACAGCCATTGTAAAAAAAAAACTACCTATTATTAATAATAATCATGAATAACTTTTCATTAGTGTTAATATGCCCATGGATATGAAACAAAAAACAGGAGCCACATGGAAACCCACACATTGGTCTTACCCCACTCAGAAACGTTCCCTTTGAACCCCCCCAACACTCCCTTTTTTGGGGTCTTAAGGTACTGAGGAAACTATGGGCCCTGGTCAAAAGTAGTGCACTAAATAGGGAATAAAGAATGAGTCAGGGCTAGAGAATCCCCTGATCTGGTTTGTTTATTTTGTGACTCATAATAATGAAGTCATTGTCAGTCAGAAGAATATCTTTTGACTTCGTCACGAGACTTTGTCACGAGGAACGACTACACAGTTTCCATCTTACACCCTTTTTTTCTCACTGGAAGGGCGAGGGGCCGGTTTAACATGTGTTGGTCTGATGTGTGGACCGCAGGCAAAGTCTCTGCACAAAAAGACAAATAAAGAGAGGAAGTAATGAGGAAAGTCTGTGTCTATCTCTTTCTCCCTCTGTCTTTGTCTCTTCCCCCTCACTTTCACTTTCTCTCTCTTTCTCTCACTCTATTGCTCTCTCTCCTCGCTCTCTCTCTTTGTGTCTCTCTCGCTCTCCTTCCTCTCCCTCTTTTCAATCGCTTGTTAAGTCAGAGAGAGTCAGCCCATGTCCGTCGACACAACGAGGTGTCTGTTAGAAGTTAATAGAAGACTGCACAGCTGGGCTGAGGCTGCTGCTGTCGGGGTTGGGCTGAGGCTGGGGCTTTATGGCTACTGGGGCTGAGGCTCTGTGTCGACGCCAGAGGGACTCAGCCAGAGTGACAGACAGTGTCCTCACAATGTTTAACTGGGGCTGGGCTGGACTGGACTGAAACTTGGGCTGCTGCTGGTTCTCTCTGTCCAGATGGACTCAGTCAGAGTGGCAGTCAGTATTTAACAAGACCCCTTCACACTGCCAGATGGTCCTTCCTCAGTCAACACTCAAGGGGGCAGGGCTTGCTGTCTTAGACCTCAATGGAAAATAGTTCCTCTGTTCTCCTCCTTGGCTTGTACTGTATGTCTCTGCCTTGTTAGGTTTCTGTAAGCTTTGTGACCACTGTAACATGGCTTTACAAATACATTGATTGGTTGCTTGATTGATTGTTGATTGGTTGATTGAATTATTGATTGACTCATTCATTAGATATAATTAGGGACATATGCTTTTCTGGACCGTGTGACCTGACCAAGAACAATCCCTGGACCTACTGATATATTCAACAATGTTCCATGGTGACATAGCCAATGAGGAGTGTGAGTAGTGAAGCAGGTGCCTTGAGGACACTGTGGCATTAGCACTGTGGCATTGTGTCACCTTCATCACCCTGCTAATTGTCAGTGTGTTTGCTTGCCCATGGCTGTGGATCAGTGGTGTAGTGGAAGGCATACACACATAGCCGTGGGAAGTAGGGGCTGAAAAATCAGTTTTCAAATAATATATTAATAAAGAGTAGTGCACTGGGCCTTTACTAGTGTTAGGGGACCGATAGTATTTCAAGAAACTGAAAGAAATATATATCAAGTATTTTTATATTCCACAAGTATTATCAGGTAATCATCAGGCTCAAGTTACAAATGTTGGTATACACTCAATACAAATACATGTAGTTTAGTGGGCATTGCGTATACTAACTTCTTAATCCCCACTGATACGTATCAAAGTAGTGTAGTGGAGGTATACACCGTATCAATTAATAGGGATGATGGAACAGATTGGAATGCTTAGCTTCAAATTTTGATAAACTATTATTTCACATTTTAGGCACAGCAATATACACACAGCAGTAGGCCTACGCTGTGAACGTTTTAAATTGCAATTTGCGGGGAAAACACTGTTCTAAAATGCGCTCCATACATGCAAGCAGTTTCATGGACAGAGATTGAAATATCCGTTAGAAAGAGGGGTGATTTAAAGATGCAACAACTATCATGGGTTGCTAATATGATTAGGATAATGTCTTTGGTTGCTAGACAATGAAATAAAGTTGGAAAAAACAGGAAAACATAAAGAGTAAGTCTTTATAAAAATAATTACCTCCATGTTTTTTATGGTGGGATTTTGGCTATAGGCTACTTTGAAGCAAGGCGAGACATGCCTCATAATATGAAGTAAAACGTCCAGGTTTCAAACAATTAAGAAACAGTAATAATATATATAATTATATATGATAATGATAGGCCTAACCGTCTTCTGGGAGAAGGTTTTTGTCATAAACCTTCTCTATTAAATGTTAACTAGCTACAAAGTAGCCTATGTCTACCTGTCAGAATGATATTATGATTATTTACGTCAATCCAGTGGCCATATCTTTTGCAAACTCCATCTCATGTGCTACAGAAACACCGCTTATCAAACAATAGTTTTAATTGGCCTGCACACTTGAATTAAAGAAATTCTGGCGGAAAACATTGTGTCCCTGCTGGAAAAGTTTGAATATCACTGTTTTAAAGTGAACATTTCATTTCGGATGGTGTCTACATAATTGTATTTTCATTCAGACCATCCACCTTCCTCCCGCTACCTTTGCCACCGCTGCTGAAAAAAATACTAGAGGAAAAAATGGGCTAGAGTGAGAACACCCATTAAATGAGAGCTGTTTTATATTTCTGTGACTTGGTTTCTTTCATCTGTGTAGTTTGAGGTTGTGAGGTTGTGTCTAAGCTGACATATGAAAATGTTTTAAGATGGTCATACTATGGAACATTTTGTAGTTTGATTTTGAATTTTAGGACCCCTTGAGGTATAAAAATATATATATAAAAAAAATAATTTGATAAAATATTGAATTTGGTCTTTACTAATATAGCCTAGAGAAACATGTTAAATAACACATTCATAAATGGCAAAAAAGACAACCACAAAATAAATAATAAGAAACAAGGTTAAGTGTTTGTTCTACATCTAGGAGATATAATACTGCTCAGAAAAAGAACAAAAAGAAAATATACAGTACCAGTCAAACGTTTGGACACACCTACTCTTTCCAGGGTTTTTCTTTATTTTTACTATTTCCTACATTGTAGAATAATAATGAAGACATCAAAACTATGAAATAACACATGGAATCATGTAGTAACTAAGAAAGTGTTATATTTTATATTTGAGATTCTTCAAAGTAGCCACCCTATGCCTTGTCAGCTTTGCACACTCTTGGCAATCTCTCAACCAGCTTCATGAGGTAGTCACCTGGAATGCATTTCACTTAACAGGTGTGCCTTGTTAAAAGGCAATGTGTGTAGTTTCTTTCCTTCTTAATGTGTTTGAACCAATCAGTTGTGTTGTGACAAGGTAGGGGTAGTATACAGAAAATAGCCCTATTTGGTAAAAGACCATGTCCATATTGTGACAAGAACAGCTCAAATAAGCAAAGAGAAACGACAATCCATCATTACTTTAAGACATGAAGGTGCAGTCGCAAAAACCATCAAGCGCTATGATGAAACTGGCTCTCATGAGGACCGCCACAGGAAAGGAAGACCCAGAGTTACCTCTGCTGCAGAGGATACGTTCATTAGCGTTACCAGCATCAGGAATTGCAGCATAAATGCTTCACAGAGTTCAAGCAACAGACACATCTCAACATCAACTGTTCAGAGGAGACTGTGTGAATCAGGCCTTCATAGTTGAATTGCTGCATAGAAACCACTACTAAAGGACACCAATAATAATAAGAGACTTGCTTGGTCCAAGAAACACGAGCAATGGACATTAGACTGGTGGAAGTCTGTCCAAATTTGAGAGTTTTGGTTCCAACCGCCGTGTCTTTGTGAGACGCAGAGTAGGTGAACGGATGATCTCCGCATGTGTGGTTCCCACCGTGAAGTATGGATGAGAAGGTGTGATGGTGTGGGGGTACATGGACCACAGAGTGAAGGAAAAGCAGCCAACAAGTGCTCAGCATATTTGGGAACTCCTTCAAGACTGCTGGAAAAACATTCCAGGTGAAGCTGGTTGAGAAAATGCCAAGAGTGTGCAAAGCTGTCATCAAGGCAAAGGGTGGCTACTTTGAAGAACTATTTTAAATATTTTGATTTGTTGAACACTTTTTTGGTTACTACATGATTCCGTATGTGTTATTTCATAGTTTTGAAACCTTGAATGAGTCGTTTTGACAGTAGTGTATGTATTACACATATTTAATCCCTTTTTTGGGTAGTCACAAATCTACACTGAACAAAAATATATACGCAACATGTAAAGATCCCAGAAAATAAAAGATCCCATAAAATGTCTCTCAAACATGTGTTAACATCCCTGTTAGTGAGTGTTTCTCCTTTAATAATAATAACAATACATGGGACTCATATAGCGCTTTTCAAGGAATCAAAGTGGCTTTGCCAAGAAAATCCTTGCACCCGACAGGTGTAGCATATCAAGAAGCTGATTGAACAGCATGATCATTACACAGGTGTACCTTGTGCTGAGGACAATTAAAAGGCCTCTCTAAAATGTGAAGTTTTGTCACACAACACAATGCCACAGATGTCTCAAGTTTTGAGGTAGCGTTAAATTGGCATGCTGACTGCAGTAATGTCCAACAGAGCTGTTGCCAAATAATTGTATGCTAATTTCTCTACCATAAGCCGCCTCCAACATTGTTTTAGAGAATTTGGCAGTACGTCCAACCGGCCTCACAACCGTAGACCACAAGTATGCCGTCGTGTGGGCGAGCGTTTTGCTGATGTCAAAGTTGTGAACCGAGTGCCACATGGTGGCAGTGTGGTTATGGTATGGGCAGGCATAAGTTACGGACAACAAACACAATTGCATTTTATTGATGGCACTTTGAATGCACAGAGATACCGTGATTAGTTCCCGAGGCCAATTGTCGTGCCATTCATCCGCCGCCATCACCTCATGTTTCAGCATGATCATTCACGCCCTCATGTCGCAGGGATCTGTGCACAATTCCAGGAAGCTTAAAAATGTCCCAGTTCTTCCAATGCCTGCATACTCACCAGACATATCACCCATTGAGCATGTTTGGGATGCTCAGAATCGACGTGTACGACAGCGTTCCAGGTCCTGCCAATATCCAGCAACTTCGCACAGCCATTGAAGAGTGGGACAACATTCCAAAGGCCACAATCAACAGCCTTATCAACTCTATGTGAAGGAGATGTGTAGCATTGCATGAGGCAAATTTGGTCACACACTGACTGGTTTTCTAATCCATGCCCCTACCTTTTTTTTAAGGTATCTGTGACAAACAGATGTATATCTATATTCCCAGTCATGTGAAATTCATAGATTAGAGCCTAATGAATTAATTTCAATTGACTGATTTCCTTATATGAACTGTAATTCAGTAACATCTTAGATATTGTTACATGTTGCGTTTATATTTTTGTTCAGCATACTTTTATATTTCCATAATTTCTTTTAAACAGGTACCGGTTACCTTCAGACGAGTCCTGTGACACTTGTTGTAGAGCAAAACGAAGATGACCATCGTGTTCGTGAGAGTCCCCTTTCCATAGAATGGTCATCATAGTTTATAGGCCGGATGCTACAGACGTTTTCGTGCAAAGACCGATTTTCAGGATCTCTCATGGTCTGACAAACACTGCTCTAGCTCTGCCACCTTTCACCATAGATGCGGAAGTGCGAAATCGGCATATGCTGTATATTGAGATGCATTCCATGTAAAAAAACAGACATCTTTAGCTTAAACTGAGGGATCTTGATTGGCATTTCTTTATTATGTTACTTAGATTGACACCCCCAGTGCGTCAATCGACTCTAGGGGGTTGAGTTCAATTTAACATTGTACTTTTCAAGTATCAGTATACAGTGTGTAATTGTCTGTAAAAAGTCTGTTCTGTGTGAAGCGTATAACATTTTGGGAGTTTTCCTCTCTTCATCCCTCTCTCATAGCTCACTCTGTATCCAAACCAAATGCCAACCCAATATCCAGTTCGAAACAATGAGGCGGAAAAAGAGGAATGCAAAAGCATTCCTTTTTTGTTTGCTGACATTTTCTGACCCCTGCCCCCTCTATCTCTGTCCCAAATGCCGATGGTGTCTGGTTGGGGAAAGCTCCTCACAAGCTTTCAAATTGTTCTCTGCAACTCACCCAAATTTGACTGAAGTAGAATAGGGCTATTCTTCCCTTTAATGAAGGAAGGCCAGAGTGGCACTGAAAAGTTGTCAACTGCACAGCCTCACACCCAACAGAGAGACATAGAGTAGGATGGTCAGCCATTTTGCAAATGCCATAATTTGAATGACCGTCCCTCCATCTTTTGGATGCTAACTGACATTGTAGGTTGAGCTGATCGTTGGTATCATTGGTATGCCGATCAGAGGTGCCAGGATGTAAGGGCGGAGATATGTGGCCTCTTATTTGGACATTGAACGGATAGTTGGAATCCCAAGTGATAAGCAATAATACCAACTTTATTTTTCATTCAACCCACCCTAAAAGCCTCCTTCCCTAAGATAGTATTGCTGATCAAAGTGATGGTATATATCAGTGGAGGCTGCTGAGGGGACGACGGCTCATAATAATGGCTGGTACGAAGCAAATGTAATGGCATCAAACATAGGGAAACCATGTGTTTGAGGTATTTGATACCATTCTACTTATTCCGCTCCAGCCATTACCAAGAGCCCTTTCTCCCCAATTAAGGTGCCACTCTCTGCCTCTCTCTCCCTCCTGTGGTGTGCATACATATGTCAAGTGTCTGGGCCACGTGAGTAATAATGACATGCCTTTGTGTGTTAGTTAATGGCCCCTTGGGTCCCCTGGTGGCCCCATGGCAAGGTCCCGTGGTGTGTGGACAGGATGGGCTGCAGCAGCTGGGAATGCACCCTAAAACTGACTGACCTCAATAGGAGGAGGCAAAGTCACTACTTAGGAGACAGACAGCCATACAGGGAGGCCAACGTGTTGATCACACTGCCCAGCGGTGGTGGCACTACCAGGGGTAGACTACCGGTAGACACATTTTTCACAGAAGCACGATGTGGGTTATTGTGAGGGTAGCCAGTCACTATAATCTAAAAACTGTGAGCAAAGATCCCAAAACGGCAAAATACAAAAAAGCTGTTCATATTGTTCTTTGGTTCTGTTTTGTGGAAGGAATTCACTGCATATTGTTCATAGTAAGTGAGCAAGCATACTGCAATGTATAGTCCCCCCCTTTCACTAAACACCCTTCACTATTTATGTCTCCTCTCTCTCTGTGTGGGTGTATGCTGCTGACTTTCTTTCTCTGGCTTCTCTGCAGAGCCTCCAGTTGTTGAATGAAGCTTTTTCAGTGCAGTGCTCGGATAGGGCAGGGCAGGACCAACCGACCACCCAGGGCCTTCCACCGCACCACACCCCACAGCATGGCTGCTTCCCAGCAGACAGAGCGGGAACCAGAGAGCTGGCCTTTTCCAACCTTTTTCTCTCTGCCTCTCTCGCTCTCTCTCACTCGCTCTATGAGTACAGGCAACACATGGGAACCTGAGGAGGCCCTTCCCTTCCCGCCTCTCTCCCAGTGCAGGCAGCACCCCGGGCATTACGTGTGCCCACAGTACAGCGTGCCACAGCTGCCAGGGAGAGCAGGGTGCAGCTGCACCTCGGACTGGGTTTCACTTTTCTGACTCATGACTTTGGAACTAAAGAACCAACCGTTTACCTCTCATATCCCAGCCTACAGAGGACAGCTGCAGCACCCTCATTCCTATAGCCTAGGGATATCAATGTAAGGCGTTCCACTCCATTGTTAGGTTAAGATGCTGCTGTGCTGGGTGCTTTCTGTATGGTTAAGTATGACATGGGCATGGTGAGTTTGGTCTTCGACAGTGGTGCGTTGCAAGATTTACTGTCAGATCCATTTCAATCCACATCTATAATAATATGATAACATATGCCATTTAGCACCTTTTCCCTCACAACATCCATGGTAGATTTCTGACTGCAAGAACACCAATGAAATCAGTTCAATTTCTGCTTATATTGGTCTACTGTGGCATTTCACCATATACAGACAGCTGTTCATAGAAAGTGACATTTATGAGTAGAAGATTGATGTTGCTACTGTACAGTAACAGGGCTAGAGCTGCTGAACCAAGGCCACATGGCCTTTGTAATAGTTGGCAATGCAAAAAGCACGCCTCATTTTCTCCCATTTCTCTATTATCTGAACAGATGCAAGATGACACACACTTGATTTATGATGATTCGCCTTAACTTTATCACAGTACAAATCTCCCTTTGCTTATTTTGGCCGTTCTCTGCAATATTGCTCACAACGTTATGAATGGTGTTTGAAATTTGCAGAACACAGATGATATTCCACTGGCATGCACAGCAAATTCAAATTCATCAGTGTTAAAATAACACTGAAAGTGTGGACCCGTATAGGCAAACAGTGATGAATTAACACACTGCTTAGTGTAAAGATTTATTTTCATATTTCCCAGAATGCTTTGTTTTACGAGTAAATTGTAGAGTTACTGTCACGCCCTGACCTTAGAGAGCCTTTTTATTTCTCTTTTTGGTTAGGTCGGGGTGAGATTTGGGTGGGCAATCTATGTGTTCTATTTCTTTGTTGGCCGGGTATGGTTCCCAATCGGAGGCAGCTGTCTATCGTTGTCTCTGATTGGGGATCATACTTAGGCAGCCTGTTTTCCACCTTAGTTTGTGGCATCTTGTTTTTGCATAGTTGCTGTTTAGCCCTGTAGAACGTTACGTTTTGTATTTTGCTGTTTTGTCGGAGTTCAGTATTAAAAATCATGAACACTTTCCACGCTGCGCTTTGGTCTCATTCATTTGACGACGGACGTAACAGTTACCACCCATGACTGTATTGGTTAGATACATGCTTTTTGCAAACATTCATTTTCATTCCTATGGACTTCACCAAGTGAGATCCTGAATGAAAATGTTATTGTTCAAACTTGATTATTTAACACAATAAAATATGTATTTCATAAGGCCTTATTTTGAGGGATTACGCTCCAAAGAATACTGGGTTGTTTGAGTGACCCAACTACTGGGTTGCAGGTATTAGGTCACTTAATTGGATTGTTTAAAAGAAATTGCAAGGTTAGTTTGTTGATGCTGGGTTATTGATTTATGATCCAACGGGTCAGATCAGAAGACTGGAGGCTTGGTTTGGTAGGGGTGAGGCTTTAAGGAGTTATTTTTGGCCTCCCATGAGGGGAAATGTCATTCCGGTTCATCATTGTTATCACATATAACAGTTGAACATTTAAGCAAAAAATAAATGCAACACCTCACGACACAACGCCTCTCCCCCACGTGTCCTACTTGTTGTGTGTATGTATTGACATGTATGTGTAACCAATAGATGTAAAGTTGAAGTCAGAAGTTTACATACACTTAGGTTGGAGTCATTAAAACTCGTTTTTCAACCACTCCACAAAGTTATTGTTAACAAACTATAGTTTTGGCAAGTTGGTTAAGACATCTACTTCGTGCATGACACAAGTAATTTGTCCAACAATTGTTTACAGACAGATTATTTCACTTATAATTCACTGTATCACAATTCCAGTGGGTCAGAAGTTTACATACACTAAGTTGACTGTGCCTTTATACAGCTTGGAAAATTCCAGAAAATGATGTCATGGCTTCAGAAGCTTCTGATAGGCTAATTGATATCATTTGAGTCAATTGGAGGTGTACCTGTGGATGTATTTCAAGGCCTACCTTCAAACTCAGTGCCTCTTCGCTTGACATCATGGGAAAATCAAAAGAAATCAGCCAAGACCTCAGAATTTTTTTTTAGACCTCCACAAGTCTGGTTCATCCTTGAGAGCAATTTCCAAACGCCTGAAGGTACCACGTTCATCTGTACAAACAATAGTACGCAAGTATAAACACCATAAGACCACGCAGCCGTCATACTGCTCAGGAAGGATACGCGTTCTGTCTCCTAGAGATCAACGTACTTTGGTGGGAAAAGTGCAAATCAATCCCAGAACAACAGCAAAGGACCTTGTGAAGATGCTGGAGGAAACAGGTACAGAAGTATCTATATCCACAGTAAAATGAGTCCAATATCAACATAACCTGAAAGGCCACTTAGCAAGAAAGATGCCACTGCTCCAAAACCGCCATAAAAAAATGCCAGACTACGGTTTGCAACTGCACATGGGGACAAATATTATACTTTTTGGAGAAATGTCCTCTGGTCTGATGAAACAAAAATAGAACTGCTTGGCCATATTGACCATCGTTATGTTTGGAGGAAAAAGGGGTGAGGCTTGCAAGCCGAAGAACACCATCCCAACCGTGAAGCGCAGGGGTGACAGCATCATGTTGTGGGGGTGCTTTGCTGCATGAGGGACTGGTGCACTTCACAAAATATATGGCAGGAAAATATGAGGCAGGAAAATATGTGCATGTATTGAAGCAACATCTCAAGACATCAGTCAAGAAGTTAAAGCTTGGTTGCAAATGGGTCTTCCGAATGGACGATGACCCCAAGCATACTTCCAAAGTTGTGGCAAAATGGCTTAAGGACAACAAAGTCAAGGTATTGGAGGGGCCATCACAAAGCCCTGACCTCAATCCTATAGAAAATTTGTTGGCAGAAATGAAAAAGCGTGTGTGAGCAAGGAGGCCGACAAACCTGACGCAGTTACACCAGCTCTGTCAGGAGGAATGGGCCAAAATTCACCCAACTTATTGTGGGAAGCTTGTGGAAGGCTATTCGAAACGTTTGACTCAAGTTAAACAATTTAAAGGCAATGCTACCAAATGCTTATTGAGTGTATGTAAACTTCTGACCCACTGGGAATGTGATGAAAGAAATAACATCTGAAATAAATCATTCTCTCTACTATTATTCTGACATTTCACATTGTTAAAATAAAGTGGTGATCTTAACTGACCTAAGACAGGGAATGTTTACAAGGATTAAATGTCAGGAATTGTGAAAAACTGAGTTTAAATGTATTTGGCTAAGGTGTATGTAAACTTCCGACTTTAACTGTATGTGTAACACACCATGTGTTCATGTTTTTAAATGTATGTAAATTGTACATTCTTGTTTGTAATGTCTTTATCGTTATACGTCGGACCCCAGTAAGACTAGCTGTCGCCAAAAATGTTAACACCCACAACATTCATTCAGAATGACTGCCAGGGTTGGGAAGAATAAAATATGAGACTACATAAACATCTAACTGGAACAACTGTTTCAGTAACAGGTGCAATATATGCTTCAATCAATGTACATGCAAGAACATAGATATTGAAACAAACAATTCTTAAAATCAAACTGAAATAGAGCATGCTGGGAATTATGATAATTTGGACATGGTTTTGGTTCAACTGGTTATTAATGCCAACACTGGGTTATTTTACACCAATGAGTGTTAATTCAACAATACAGAGTTAATTGTTATGCTTAGAGAGCTGGCCATCAAAATAAGGCCTTAAAGGTCCCAAAATAAGGTAGCCTTTTGTAAAGTAGCCTTTTGAGTGACTAAAATATCACCCTTTTTTGCTAAAAATCTGCTAAAAATTACTTTTTCTCTCATGGCTAACTAACAGGAAGTTTGAAAAGACAGGCTGAGTGGGTGGGGAGCTTATAATCATGAGCTTGCCTTGACTGACTGCTCTTTGAAATGCCTATGTCAAGAAACGTGGACGCAGTGAGCAGTGTAGCACTAAAATATTTTCAAGCAAATTTGGTGATAGATAAAGCAACTGAAACAACATTGAAATTACATCAATGATCTCCATCTTTTTATATACATCTCCTGTTAGCTAACTACAACACCAGACATGGATGAAAGGGAGACGTATAAGTATCTTTGCCATAGATGAATAGTGTAAACTTTTAATTATATTTGCTGACACCCTAAAGTCAAATTATGGCACCAGTAGAGTAGCAATCTAGCTTTATACCACAGCATTGTTGAATAGTCGTTTCTGTTTGGCTAGAAGGGCATTCTAGAATGAACATTAAAACCAGATAATGGGACAGATATCTGGACACCTTGCAATCATGACGCAATATGCACCTGAACATGCAGACTGTACTTGCTACAAACTTAGAGAAAGCTAAACCAAAAATCACACAAACTGCATTGGATACATTGTAAACGCAGTTCCAACGATGAAAAACGTACCTAGCATTGATTTGTTTTGTAGAGACATATTTTGGTGAGTGATGAACATTAATTTCTCTGTCCTTACTGTTGCGGTTGTGACGTAAGTGGCGCTATGCTGTCAAATCCACCCACGTTTCTAGTTTGACCAGCTGTTTTCAGCAACTGGTATTTTTGAATTTGGATGTCATATTGGCAGGTTTGCTAGCAACAAACTATTTAGTTCGCTTCTAGCCTAGTGTTTGATATGTAATGCGATCTCCTCGTAATGGACAGTGTCGAGCGTCCTGACGAGAAGGCAAACTTTTCTAGCTGTGCCAGACAAAATTGTGCACTATCAGCTCATTGTTATGGATGTTTCCAAATGAATGTCCATATAAAAGAGCTTAAACAAACGCCAATGCAGCTACTTTGCTTTTATTCTTCTGCTAAGGTTGTGACTTTGTTAGCCGTAGCTAGTTCCTAAGGGTTGTTAGCCGTAACAAGGGACAAGAACGTTTCCAGCGAGCATGGTAATGGAACATATAGAACGTACAACTAGGTCGCTTCCATAAATATCAAACTAATCGAACGAACGAATGGGTCACATCTCTAGTAACAAAAAGATCTCATATAAAAATGAAAATATATATTTATTAAAAAAATAGGTTATTTCTACCGGTAAATGTGTTCTTGTAGATGTGTCCTAGTATTGTTTTCTTTGGCAACTGTGGTAAAAGCGGGATAAATAACTCCGTTCTGCACATTTCCTTGGAAAAATGAACTCCGCAAAGGTACTCGGCGGCTGCGTTGTCCATTATTTCCAAAGTAATGTACAGATTGTCAGTGTTTATCCCTTACATATAAACTGTGCCCCTCTGCAAACACGCCTTCTCCGATGTTGGTTACAAGGCGGTACTTATTTACATTAGGTAAGAGAATATTATGTTACCATTGGTGTATTAAAATGAGAGTTAGGGTGATGTCACCCTATCCCCTTAATAATCCAACTTCCTGAATCCAAGTGTTTGACATGCGGGAGGAGACCAGTAACTTTATGATCAAACTTCATCAATGTAGAAGCAACAGTCATTTTTCATACTTTGATCTGGTTTCATCCAAATATCATATTTCAAGAAAAATATAATTTTCATTGTTCCTGACCTTTAATAAACACAATAATAAAACCTATGGAATTTTAACAATATAATATGGCTATTGAACCAGAATATAAAAAACAGAATATATGGTTCTACAAAGAACCTTTGAGATTTAGAATGGTTCTGTAAAGAACCTTTCTCCATATATGGTGTTCTCTGCATGTCCCATGGGTGAGGTCATAGAGTAATGTTTCTGCCTGGGCCACTCTGATTGGACATTGAAGAAACAGATGTTCCTGTATGTCAGAGAAGAGGGTTGTTAGCCTGTATGGTACATTGCTGAGATTACCATGCTCAAACCTTCTCTCTATCGCTCACTCACACGCACACCCTAGTACTGTACCTCTTTTGGCATCAGCTACTTAGCTCCAGACGAGGACGAATGCAGAAGATTGGTGTGAGAACTCCACCTCATGCATAGAATCAACATGATTACTGTACGATGACAGGAAATAAATCAATTGTCAACTGGACAACATATTAAGTGTCACTCAGGGAGTTTCTCACACATATCTTCTGGGTGTTTTCTGGAAAAGCCACACAGCTCTTTTCTCTCCTCCAATCCTTGGCTGTGTGTCTGGGGCAGGGCAGAGGAGGAGTGAGGATGGGAGACCAATGCCCCCTGTCTGTAGAGATGGAAAAAGAGCTGCTCTGTGACACACACAGATCAACAGTCTCTTCAACGCCCCCATCTCTTTGTTTGTGCTGTATTATTATCCTGCCCGCCATCCTCCCACCTCCAGCATTGACATCATACCAGCGTCCCACAATTGTCAGTAAGTTGTGTGTGTGAGAGAGAGAGAGTGAGTGAGAGAGAGACACAAAACAAACTGTGGGACAGGTCCACCTCAAGCTACTTCGTAGGGTGTCCATCCACTCTACTCTGCCCAGACTGAGTGAAAATGTACTTTGGTGATGAAATTTCACTTCCTTATGTTATAAAATACATTTTACCAAGACAAATATGATTCCTCATGTTCTGAATTATTCGGTGGGGTCTTTCTCAAACGTATTAAAATTATTTCCAAAAAGTCCCATTTTCTAACATAAAACATTGGCAATAAGCACCAAGTTTTTTCATAAATACTTTTGTGGTGGTTGTCTGCAAAGTTGTTTCCGCGGGTCGCAAAAATCCAAATTGACATGACACGAACTGAATGAAATGTAAATGGCTTTGAAAATGAAAAGCTTGTGGTGTGCTCAGTGCCCCGTTGACATTTCACAGAGATATGCTTGTTTTTGTGAAAAATCTGAAAAAAGGAAAGGAACTTTGCATTATTATGAAAAGCATATACTAAAATATGAAAATACCACGTCATGTCTCAAAATTAATATCTATCTTACCTTTATATTGTTTTATGTCCTTCGGATTCCAGAAGAAAGATGATTCAACAGTGAGCCTGTCAGTTAGATAATTCTCGCTGATGCAATACTATTTTCCAGATTTTTGACCACTTTCTTTCTCTGGCCTCCATTGATTTAGTCACCCCAAATTTTGGCCATCCTACAAGGTCAAGAACGCCAATAACTTTGGAACGGATTGTGATAGAGACATGAGGTTTGGACTATTGGTTTTCTTAGAGGAGTATTCACACACAAACAATATATACACAATTATTTTACCCATTGATCAAAAGATGCGTTTTTCTGTATTCTGTATTTATTTATTTTTAGGGGCTCCCGAGTGGCGCAGCGGTCTAAGGCACTGCATCTCAGTGCAAGAAGCGTCACTAAAGTCCCTTGTTCGAAACCAGCCTGTATCACATCCAGCCGTGATTGGGAGACCCATAGGGCGGTGCACAATTGTCACAGCATCGTCCGGGTTTGGCTGAGGTAGGCCATCATTGTAAATAATAATTTGTTCTTAACTGACTTGCCTAGTTAAATAAAGGTTGTACCTACAACATGAACTCATACTTTGCTCTCCCCTCTTCTCTCTGTCCCCTGCCTGCAGAACAGCATCCTAAAGGAATGGCCATAGACAGCCTGGGTGGACTGAGAAGGTAGGAGAGAGGTTGCTAAGAGAAGAGGGGAAGAAGGTAGGTGCACACATAGGTGATGTAGGCAGGCCAACTCAGGAGAACAGGCAGACAGCCAGGGTGCAGACCTAGACCGGTGCTGCAAGACCCTGGGAGACAGAGCAGGGTCAGAGTCACCACATGGAAGATGTAATAAGTGGTGGTTTTCACCTCACAGGCTTAGATAAACCAGCAACTCTCTCTAAAGTCATCCATAAATACTGTGGGTATTCTATGCAACATATGAATTTAATTTTCTATCAGAGTATGTAACATTTGTGCATAATGCTTATCAACCTGTTGACACTTGCAGTGCACTGAGTGGTATTAGTGTATGTGAGGAATCTGGGTCTGGCAATAAACTCAGCAGTAGTCAGTAATCAGTCAGTAATCAGTAATTTTTTTTACTACAGCTTTTATTCATCATGTTTTACCATGAGTGGAGGGCAAGAGTTAAGAGCTGAATGTGTTCTGCTCGTTAGTGTCTTTCAATTCTGGTTAAAGGAGAGGGTTCCAGGGACATGGTTGGCTGTTCACAATTGCTGACCAATCAGGGACTGTCTGGAGGTGACCTTTACATTTTAAACACAACCTCATGGTCATTATTAACCCTGTTACAAGCCTGGCCATCCTGCTCCTGGACTGCAGTTGCAGAAAGAGGGAAGAGTTGCTTTGGGATTTAGTGTTAGTTTTTCAGACTGTTTACATTTTAAAAACACATTGAACTGTATGCAGTATGTAAGTGTGGAGTAGCACATATAATCAGCTTAGTATGACGTGTACTGTACAGTAAAGGTGCTGAGATTGAATGCTGTTGATCAGTGTACTACAGCAGGTAGAGCAAATAAGTGCTTATCATATTTCTTAGATTGTATGACATAGTTACTGTACATTCCTTATCCTTGATTTTTAGTACTCTAGCTATGCAGCAGAGTACTGTAAAGTTGCTTGTATTTTGGTTTTCACAAGAGGCCCCTTTCTTCCTGTATCAACCAAAAGAGTCCTAAAGGGCCTAAAGGGCCACTTTTATTTTTTTGTGTTTTCTAATTTCCTGACTCCAAGGCGCATTCCAACAAATTCTTCAACTGTGCTCATAAAGCATTCTGTCAGATAGAGGAAGTCAATGGACATCCTGAACTACACACACACACACACACACACAAACACACACTGTAACACAAAACCTAGACCACTTAAAAAATACCCCAAAACATACATCTCCACACATGGATACTCAGGCTTTCGGCCAAGGAACGTTTTGATCATAAACAGCACTTCAACCCTTAGGAACTATTTCCTCCCCATTTGGTTGGTGAAACTGAGATTCCAAGGTCATGTTCATTAGGGCACACTGTAGCAAAATGTTGTGCAACATAAAATGAAAACAAATTCAGATAGTATCCGGTTTACTCCATTTCGGAGCGTTTTTCTACAATTTTTTGCCTATTGAACACCAGGCTGGTTCCAGCGTGTTTTCACTCTGCCTTCCCTGAGTTTGAGGACAACACCTTGTTTATTGGGGGGGAAGTCCTGCTGCTGTCCAGTGCCCACAGTGTGAGCTTGACAACTGGCCCAGAAGTAGGACTCTCTCTCACACCCCTGGCCTGCATTAACATACACACACACCCGTCTGCCTTGTTAGGCTGGTAGCAGAGCCAACGGAAAATATAATTCAGAGTTATGGCAAAGCGGCAAATAGGCCTACACTATTAATGTGTTATTCATTATGTTGACTTCCTGCCCCTTGTTTCTATCCATGATGTCCCTTCTCTGTCCTGCACTTTCTCTCTCGTCCTCTACACTACTGTCTCTTGTTATGAGTCTCTGTGGTCTGCTTTAGATGAGAACAGGAAGGGAATGGGAGGATTGTTCTTCTGTTTCTTTCTCTTGGCACAGTGGAGGTCCCCTGGACCTTTTATCTGGAAGTACTTCTTGCCTGGTCACACAATCCACTTGTAAAATATCTGCTGGCTCTAGGGATGTGCTCCAGTGAATGAGACTGGAGGCCACTGCATCTGCAAAGGGACAGAGCCTGAGGAGGGGATTTTAACCCCTCTGTATCTGTCAATCATCTATTCTTACTTGCTGCATCAAAATTACAAAGAAAAGCGTACAGATGTCGTCTTTTGATTTGGTAGAGGTTGCTTTGGCAAGGTGTTTTTTTAACCAAACTAATTGGAAACAGCCAGGGCTTGTTTTTGTTTAGCATCTCTTTCTCTAGCATCCAGTCCACTCCTACACAGACCCCATAGACCCATGAAACAATCACCTACACTCTAAAAAATGCTGGGTTGTGTGGTTGACCCAAATGCTGGGTTGTGTGGTTGACCCAAATGCTGGGTTGTGTGGTTGACCCAAATGCTGGGTTGCAGGTGTTGGGTCACATAGTTGGGTTGTTTTCTTTAAAAGAGCAAGTTTGGGTTGTTGATGCTGTGTGTTATTGGTGCTGGGTTATTGATCAGAAGACTAGAGTCATAGTTTGTTGGGGCGTGGCTTTCAGGTTGTTCTTTTTTAGCCACCCGTGAGAGTAAATATCATTCCTGTTCATCTATTCTGTTGTATAGCTATTGTGTGTAAAGATTGAATATTGAAATGTTTGTGGCTTCAATGAGGCTTACAGAAGTATATGATATTGCTAAGAGACTATGCTAATCCCAATGTTGGGATAGATGCCACCTTATTATAATATGCAATACCAAATAACCAAAATTGGGTTGATTTTTAACCCAGCATTTCATTTTTTGGTCATTATTGCCCTCAGTTCAGCTGTAAGCCTATAGTATCTTTATGAGGGACCAGGTCCGTTAAAAGCAGGCATCTGGTAGCCTTCAAATTGGCCATTAATCGCAGCATGTGCATCCCTTAGTTGGCAACCCAACTCCCACTTCCCCACTACACCATCCCCATCCAAGCCCCTGCCAAAGATTTGCTTCTCATTCATCTACTGACAAGCAGGAAAGGTTGGGAGCTGGGATTCAGAGACCAGGAACGTGGTGCTATTCCTGGTCTCTTCAGTACTGGCATGAGTTGGACTATCTGGCCAGGGAATGTGGTTCACTGAAGAGCAGGAGAACATGATGGTCCTGGTTTGAACCTGCTTCTTAACCACCCTTGCATGATTACGAGCCATGCCAAACACCTGGAACCTTGTGTTTATGACTAGTCTTTAGCTCAATGGGCTAACGCAGTCTTGTGGCCTGCAGGAAACCTTGGTTCAAATCCCAATTCATCACACTTTTTTGACTTTTACAGTTTGAGAACTCGTTTCAGTATCTCCAGAACCATGCCATTAGACTGATATTATAGTGCAGATTCTGAGGCTAAAAATAAGCAGGCTGGATTGTTGGTTTTATTTTAAGCAGGGGATGGAGGAATGGTGGAATGGAAACTGAACATGAGGCAGGCTGCATCCAAATAGGTTTAATATCGTTCAGCAAGAGCGAGACAGAGTGGGAGAGGGAGAGAAGATGTAGGTTTTAACCATGTCTTTTGAGAAGGAGCTGAGTCCAGTCCCTTAATGTTGCCCACTTAAAGATGGGGGGGGGGGGGGGGGGGGCTCCTGAGTGGCGCAGCGGTCTACGGTCTAAGGCACTGCATCTCAGTGCAAGAGGCGTCACTGCAGTTCATGGTTCAAATCCAGGCTGCATCACATCCGGCCGTGACTGGGAGTCCCATAGGGTGGAGCAGAATTGGCACAGTGTCATCCGGGTTAGGGGAGGATTTGGCCGGGGTAGGCCGTCATTCTTAAATAAGCATTTGTTCTTAACTGACTTGCCTAGTTAAATAAAGGTTAAATAAAAATACCATAGCAGACACACCCATCACTTTGCATGCTAGGAACCCAGCCTCCAAAATAAACCTTATTAACATAGCCTTGGCATCTTTTTGGAAGGAATATCACTACGACTTGTTGTTTCAGATGAAGATATACCACATGGACATCAACAAGATGAGGACTAATGTATAGCGATGTGGATGGGAGAGGAGCTGAACGTGCTTCTCTATGTTATGTTATAACCATGCATCTAATAGAGGGTTTCAGGAATGTAGTTTGGCCTTTGGTGGCAGGTCTGGTAACAGCCCAGTAATCTGTGGCATGCTAGGCTAGGCAGACTAGCCACTTATAAATACACCCCTCTAGACATGAGAGAAATTCACTGAGGCTTGTTATAACGAGAGTAATAAGTGGTACTAGGTGTGTGTGTGTACAGATGTAGGATCTTCATTTGATCACCCCATACCAGGAGAAAGTTCCTGCAATGCAGGACATTTTAAACGTGTAGTTTATTTGAGGTTTAAAAAGCCTTCTAAATATTGTAATTTCCAGTTTGAAATTTCAGACCTGATTTTCCCTTATGAAAAATGTATCAACCCATGCACAAATATCCATTAATTATAATCCACATAATAATTCACATTTCCTGTTGCTGCAGGATTTTTTCCCTGCTGTAGCAAACTGGCTCAAATTTAGATGCTACATCTGTATGTGTGTAAGCAGTCAACAAGATATCTGTGTAAAATATCTGACGGGTCACAACTAGAATATGTGCCATCGTGATCTGCGGCGCTCAATGCATGTGTATTTATGGCCAGTGAGGAACGCTACCCCTAGCATGGACATCATGCAACTCTACAGCTTAAACTGACATTAGAGGCTAATATGCTTCACAACACAAGTAGACACATCTCTTCATCTCCCTCCATATGTATGTGATACACACAACTTAGTAAGCAGAACTCAATCATGGCAGTCAAAGCAGGAGCTGTCGTCCTTTTCATATACATCTTACAGGGTTCATAAACTTTATTTTTGTCAAGTCTGTGTATTGAAAGAGCTGCATAACATTTTCTTGTACTTTGAGCCAGGCATGGGACATCCCTTTGTCTGACTGTGACAGCAGATTACTCCCAGGTAGACATCTGTAAGGAATTTGAGTTTGGGTGAAATGAGAGTTGGGGGGATAGAGGGTTGCAGGCAGGCCAGCAGGCAGGGTGGAGCTGGTTGAGGGGAGTGCATTAGCAGCAGATACATGGACCTGGGAGCCGCAGCTGCAACCCATATCAGTGCCAAGGTCATTGGTCTAATGGGGGACCAATTCTGAGCTCTGCAGGTGGTCATGGGACACCCCCTTCTAACAGGCCTGGTGTTTTTCACAACCCCTCCATCCCAGACAAAGATTACAGACGAACATTCAAACCGCAGTGCAGAGTAGAACATGTCAGTATCATGTACAGTACCAGTCAAAAGTTAGGACACACCTACTTATTCAAGGGTTTTTCTTTATTTTTACTATTTTCTAAATTGTAGAATAATTATGAAGACATCAAAAAACACATATGGAATCACATAGTAACCAAAAAATTGTTAAACAAATCAAAATGTATTTTATATTTGAGATTCTTCAAAGTATCCACACTTTGCCTTGATGACAACTTTGCACACTATTGGCATTCTCTCAACCAGCTTCACCTGGTATGCTTTTTCACCAGTCATGAAGGATTTCACACATATGCTGAGAACTTGTTGGCTGCTTTTCATTCACTCTGCGGTCCAACTCATCCAAAACCATCTCAATTGAGTTGAGGTCAGGTAATTGTGGAGGCCAGGTCATCTGATGTAGCAATCCATCACTCTCCTTCTTGGTCAAATAGCCCTTACACAGCCTGGAGGTGTGTTTTGGGTCATTGTCCTGTTGAAAAAGAAATTATAGTCCCACTAAGCGCAAACATCAAGCACGTCTCTTCTTATTATTGGTGTCCTTTAGTAGGGGTTTCTTTGCAGCAATTTGACCATGAAGGCCTGATTCATGCAGTCTCCTCTGAACAGTTGATGTTGAAATGTGTCTGCTACTTGAACTCTAATGAACTTATCCTCTGCAGCAGAGGTAACTCTGGGTCTTCCTTTCCTGTGGCGGTCCTCATGAGGGCCAGTTTCATCATAGCGCTTGATGGTTTTTGCGACTGCACTTGAGGAAACTTTCAAAGTTCTTGAAATGTTCCGGATTAAGTGACCTTCATTTCTCAAAGTAATGATGGACTATCGTTTCTCTTTGCTTATTTGAGCTGTTCTTGCCATAATATGGACTTGTTCTTATACCAAATAGGGCTATCTTCTGCAAACCATCCCTACCTTGTCACAACACAACTGATTAGTATTGTGGAAAATTGCAAGATTATGTTATAATGCTTGTATTGCATTATAATGGTTGCTTTATTCGACAGAATAGAGTATTTTGTTAACTATTGTGTGTGTGTTCTACTGAGGATGGGCCTCTATGAGATAACCCTGACAGAGGAGATTTATGATGTCTTTGGGTGATAAAACCTAAAGAGCATTCCAGAGAACATGAGCTAATGGTTCTGTTCTATGCCGTACCAGGGAGAGACGGTTCCCTTTTGGAGTAAGGGGGCCAGACACTGGTCTTTACAATGAAAACTGTTGACACAGCAGTAACTGTCTGTTATGTTTTATAGATATCTTTCATACAAATCTTAACCTTTGTGAACTGTTCCTAAGATCTGTTGTTCGTCATGTAAGTTGAGAGGGGTGTATCTTGGCTATAAAAGATCTTTGTACTTTTCTGTAGTCACTTTCCAATGGTTCATTAGAGATAGCGCATCATTGAAAGTCAAAAATTGCTATTGCTGTAACGGTTTTCATCGTCTGAAGAAGAGTAGTTGGACCAAAGCGCAGCGTGGTAAGTGTTCATGTTTTTTATTTACACTGAACACTAAACAAAATAACAAGAGAATAAATGAAACCGAAACAGTCCTGTAAGGTGCAAAACACTAAACAGAAAATAACTACCCACAAAAACCATGTGGAAAAAAGCTACCTAAGTATGGTTCTCATTCAGAGACAACGATAGACAGCTGCCTCTGATTGAGAACCACACCCGGCCAAACACAAAGAAATACAAAACATAGAAAATGAACATAGAATGCCCACCCAAATCACACCCTGACCAAACCAAAATAGAGACATAAAAAGCTCTCTACGGTCAGGGTGTGACAATTGCAAAGCTCTTATTATTAAAGATGTAGTTTAAGTATAACTCTGACTGTTGTGTAAAGTTTGTAACTCTCCTCATTTGGTAAAGCAGAAATATGCCACCACATTAGTTCAAACGCATTAAGAAGGAAAGAAATTCTACAAATTAACTTTTAACAAGGCACACCTGTTATTTTAAATACATTCCAGGTGACTAACTCATGAAGCTGGTTGAGAAAATGCCAAGAGTGTGTAAAGCTGTCATCAAGGCAAAGGGTGGCTACTTTGAAGAATCTCAAATATAAAATGTATTTTGATTTGATTAACAATTGTTTGATTACTACATGATTCCATGTGTGTTATTTCATAGTTTTGATGTCTTCACTATTATTCTACAATGTAGAAAATAGTAAAATAAAGAAAAACCCTTGAATGAGTAAGTGTGTCCACACTTTTGTCACAAGCCGGCTCATAGCCTGTGACAAAAATGAGGGGACACGAACAACAGGTATAGGCCAATTTAAAAAGGTTCTTTATTCTACAACAAACTATTAACTTAAACTAAGAAACAGGAATGAGGTGTGGAAGTATCGTAATGTAAGGTGTATGTAAAGTGCAGGGATGCGTGAATATATGTGTGTGAACATGACTGAGTGAAAACTATGCAAAACTACAAAGGAACAAACAAAACATGAGCATACCTGGAGGAGCAGAGAGAGAGAGAGAGAGGTGATTAGTCAAACAGTTTATACCCTGAGCCCAGGTGGCTCCAATCACTAACGACCCTCCACCCTCCCTGCAAGGCAGAGGAGGAGCCGTGACACTTTTGACTGCTACTGTACATGGGTGGCAGAGTATGAGTCAGTTTGCCAAACTCACACACACGACTACCCAAATACACTACTACCACCCACCATACACACTACTAACCAAACACTACTACCACACACACGACTACGAAAACACACTACTACTACACACAATACTGTACAATACTGTAGTTCCATCAGCGGGGGGTCATTTAGGGTCATATAGCTATTTCATTTTGAATTTTAAGACCCCTTAAAAATACTATATTAAAAAATATATATTTTTAATATCCCATACAAACACATTGATTAACAGATTCACTACACGGAACAACAGATAATGAAAAATACAAAGTTTGTTCTGAAGTGTCTTTCCTTTAACTGAGAGGATATAAGAAAGATCAGGAAACTATTATTGTTAAAAATATATTTTTTACATGTGTTTAATGGAAAAAGATCGGTTTCAAATTCCAGGCTAGGCTATAACATTTTAATCGCATTGCTCAAGTGATGTTGCTTTAGTTGTGATGGAGGCTTCATGTAATGCGTGGGAGTGTGTGTGTGTGTGTGTGTGTGTGTGTGTGTGTGTGTGTGTGTGTGTGTGTGTGTGTGCGTGTGTGTGTGTGTGTGTGTGTGTGTGTGTGTGTGTGTGTGTGTGTGTGTGTGTGTGTGTGTGTGTGTGTGTGTGTGTGTGTGTGTGTGTGTGTGTGGATGCGTTTGTGTATGTTTACGTGTGCTTGCGTGCACTCTTGTGATTGAACGGGTGAAGTGAGGTGCAGACAGGGTGAAGAATGGGCAGACTCAGGATTTTCTCTGCGGTCTTCACCCTCCTCATGCCTGACAGCTCTGGAATGAAGTCCGTCCTTGTTAGTTAGAAGCAAGGGGATATATTTTGGAAAAATGTTGGTAAATATTTTCCAACGGTTTTGAGAGTCAACAGCCATCAGGACCTTCATTTGGCCCTTGCTGCAGTTTCATCATTACGGGTTTGTTTTTCACTTTCCTCTAGCAATGCAGCTCTTGAAGTATTAGAAGTAATAACACATAATTAGAAACATTCCCACTTTGTAACAACTATGAAAACATGACTCTTGAAACTAGAGCCATCAACTGGAACATTAAAATAATGGTTTTTAGAGACATTCCGTGTTGAATTGAAGGGTATAATACACTATATGTCCCAGCTGCATAAATAAACCCCTCACCGTAAAGTGGAGGTGTGAGGTTGGTCTGTGTGTGGTCGTCCTGCAACACTCCTCTCTAAATGTCTCTCTCTCATTCTAGAGATATAATAAGACATGTGAAATGTCTTTATTCTTTTGGAAATTCTGTGAGTGTAATGTTTACTGTAAATTTGTATTGTTTATTAAATACTTCACTTGCTTTGGCAATGTTAACATATGTTTCCCATGCCAATAAAGCCCTTAAATTGAATTTTGAGAGAGAGAGAGAGAGAGAGAGAGAGAGAGAGAGAGAGAGAGAGAGAGCGAGAGATTACTGCACTGTTACAAGATTGGCCTATCAGCAAGGGATAGCCTGGAGTAATGTTGCTACCAATCAGTGGAGGCTGCTGAGGGGAGGACGTCTCATAATAATTACGCTCCAGCCAATACCATGAGCCCGTCCTCACCAATTAAGATGCCACCAATCTCCTGTGCTACCAATACCTTCATAACAGCAACAATGACATAAATATTACAAAGGTTTGCCAATGGAACATGCAACAGATTTTTCTAGGAATGTATCTCTCACAGACCCAAACTGAGGCAACAGTTAAGCCCTCACCTTTCCTGAGACAGTGTGTATGGGTCTGGGTTAGCCCTGCCTCTGATCTGGTTAGGCTGTCAAAGACATGGCGTCCTGTTGGGTCCAGCAGCTCCTTCAGGAAAGGCTTCATACCCTTCACATGAAATGTCAATAAAGTATATTAATTCAAATTCTTCTCTCCATACAGACAGACATCCATGTCCTGCCAACGCCTCTTCTCCTGGTCAAACTTCTAGCCAAGCGCAAGCCTTCGATTTCATTAAGCTCCCCTGTTCAATTCTCTGTTGCCATGGTGATTGTACCAAACAAATAGTCCCACCTCGTCTCAGCACCACCGTTGGTCAGCCTTGTGTTCCAGTGTTTGTGAATGGCTGGCTAAACGGCTCATTAATCCCCCAGTGGCTGTGACCGCTGTCAGTCGCCTGGGGCCTGCTGCTTGGCAGAGTAAACGTTAGGGGTTAAGGATTAAACCAACAAATGGTTACAAAAGCTAATGAACCAACGCTGTAATTTTTCATACTTTGGTCATCATACTTTGACCTGGTTTTCTTGAAGGTAAACATACTGTGACTTACTACACAGAAAGTTAAATCAACACTGAGAGTACTAAATTAACACAGAGTGTGAAGACTGTTGCTACCCCATGTCAAACACATGGATTCATTATTAACCTCTACAGGATCGGTGTTTTCCTACGGGAAGGTTGAGCTAACGTAGGCTAATGTGATTAGCATGAGGTTGCAAGAAACAAGAAAAAAATCCCAGGTCATAGACATATCTGATATAGGGAGAAAGCTAAAAATCTTGTTCATCTAACTGCACTGTCCAATTTACATTAGCTATTACAGTGAAAGAATACCATGCTATTGTTTGAGGAGAGTGCACAGTTATGAACTTGAAAATAAACCAATATAAACCAATTAGACACATTTGGGCAGTCTTGATACAACATTTTGAACAGAAATGCAATGGTTCATTGGATTAGTCTATAGCTTTGCACATACACTGCTGCCATCTAGTGGCCAAAGTCTAAATTATGCCTGGGCTAGAATAATACATTATGGCCTTTCTCTTGCATTTCAAAGATGGTACAAAAAAATACAAAGAAACACATGTATTTTCTTTGTATTATCTTTTACCGGATCTAATGTGTTATATTCTCCTACATAAATTTCACATTTTCACAAATTTCAAAGTGTTTTCTTTCAAATGGTACCAAGAATATGCATATCCTTGGTTCAGGTCCTGAGCTACATTATTTAAGCCATATTTAAGGCAGCCATAGGCTTTAGCTGGTTGTGGGTAATTGTCTATGTGTAGTGTTTGTGTCAGCACTATTTATATGTATAGCTTCACGGTCGTCAGTTTGTTATTTTGTTAGTTTGTGTATTGTTGTTCGTTTCTTGTTTTTTCTCTCTTCTTTAATAAAAGAAGATGTATTTTGCACACGCTGCGCCTTGGTCCAATCTCTCACAGCAAGACGATCGTGACAGAATTACCCACCAATCTAGGACCAAGCGGCGTGTCAAGCGGCAACAGGACCCACCTACACAGGATTCATGGACATGGGAGGAGATACTGGATGGAAAGGGACCTTGGGCACAACCGGGAGAATATCGCCTCCCTCGTGAAGAGCTGGAGGCAGCTAAAGCCGAGAGGAGGCGATATGAGGAGGCAGCACGGAAGCAAGGCTGGAAGCCCGTGAGTACAACCCAAAAATTTCTTGGGGGGGGCCTTAAAGGGAGTGTGGCGAAGTCAGGTAGGAGACCTGTGCCTACTCCCTGTACTTACCGTGGAGAGCGAGAGTACGGGCAGACACCGTGTTACGCAGTAGAGCGCATGGTGTCTCCTGTACGCGTGCATAGCCCGGTTCGGTACATTCCAGCTCCACGTATCGGCCGGGCTAGATTGAGCGTTGAGCCGGATGTCATGAAGCCGGCCCAACGCATCTGGTCACCAGTGCGTCTCCTCGGGCCGGCTTATATGGCACCAGCCTTACGCATGGTGTCCCCGGTTCGCCTACATAGCCCGGTGCGGGTTATTCCACCTCCCCGCACTGGTCGGGCGACGGGGAGCATACAACCAGGTAAGGTTGGGCAGGCTCAGTGCTCAAGGGAGCCATTATAATGGTTGCTTTATTCGACAGAATAGAGTATTTTGTTAACTATTGTGTGTGTGTTCTACTGAGGATGGGCCTCTATGAGATAACCCTGACAGAGGAGATTTATGATGTCTTTGGGTGATAAAACCTAAAGAGCATTCCAGAGAACATGAGCTAATGGTTCTGTTCTATGCCGTACCAGGGAGAGACGGTTCCCTTTTGGAGTAAGGGGGCCAGACACTGGTCTTTACAATGAAAACTGTTGACACAGCAGTAACTGTCTGTTATGTTTTATAGATATCTTTCATACAAATCTTAACCTTTGTGAACTGTTCCTAAGATCTGTTGTTCGTCATGTAAGTTGAGAGGGGTGTATCTTGGCTATAAAAGATCTTTGTACTTTTCTGTAGTCACTTTCCAATGGTTCATTAGAGATAGCGCATCATTGAAAGTCAAAAATTGCTATTGCTGTAACGGTTTTCATCGTCTGAAGAAGAGTAGTTGGACCAAAGCGCAGCGTGGTAAGTGTTCATGTTTTTTATTTACACTGAACACTAAACAAAATAACAAGAGAATAAATGAAACCGAAACAGTCCTGTAAGGTGCAAAACACTAAACAGAAAATAACTACCCACAAAAACCATGTGGGAAAAAGCTACCTAAGTATGGTTCTCATTCAGAGACAACGATAGACAGCTGCCTCTGATTGAGAACCACACCCGGCCAAACACAAAGAAATACAAAACATAGAAAATGAACATAGAATGCCCACCCAAATCACACCCTGACCAAACCAAAATAGAGACATAAAAAGCTCTCTACGGTCAGGGTGTGACAATTGCAAAGCTCTTATTATTAAAGATGTAGTTTAAGTATAACTCTGACTGTTGTGTAAAGTTTGTAACTCTCCTCATTTGGTAAAGCAGAAATATGCCACCACATTAGTTCAAACGCATTAAGAAGGAAAGAAATTCTACAAATTAACTTTTAACAAGGCACACCTGTTATTTTAAATACATTCCAGGTGACTAACTCATGAAGCTGGTTGAGAAAATGCCAAGAGTGTGTAAAGCTGTCATCAAGGCAAAGGGTGGCTACTTTGAAGAATCTCAAATATAAAATGTATTTTGATTTGATTAACAATTGTTTGATTACTACATGATTCCATGTGTGTTATTTCATAGTTTTGATGTCTTCACTATTATTCTACAATGTAGAAAATAGTAAAATAAAGAAAAACCCTTGAATGAGTAAGTGTGTCCACACTTTTGTCACAAGCCGGCTCATAGCCTGTGACAAAAATGAGGGGACACGAACAACAGGTATAGGCCAATTTAAAAAGGTTCTTTATTCTACAACAAACTATTAACTTAAACTAAGAAACAGGAATGAGGTGTGGAAGTATCGTAATGTAAGGTGTATGTAAAGTGCAGGGATGCGTGAATATATGTGTGTGAACATGACTGAGTGAAAACTATGCAAAACTACAAAGGAACAAACAAAACATGAGCATACCTGGAGGAGCAGAGAGAGAGAGAGAGAGGTGATTAGTCAAACAGTTTATACCCTGAGCCCAGGTGGCTCCAATCACTAACGACCCTCCACCCTCCCTGCAAGGCAGAGGAGGAGCCGTGACACTTTTGACTGGTACTGTACATGGGTGGCAGAGTATGAGTCAGTTTGCCAAACTCACACACACGACTACCCAAATACACTACTACCACCCACCATACACACTACTAACCAAACACTACTACCACACACACGACTACGAAAACACACTACTACTACACACAATACTGTACAATACTGTAGTTCCATCAGCGGGGGGTCATTTAGGGTCATATAGCTATTTCATTTTGAATTTTAAGACCCCTTAAAAATACTATATTAAAAAATATATATTTTTAATATCCCATACAAACACATTGATTAACAGATTCACTACACGGAACAACAGATAATGAAAAATACAAAGTTTGTTCTGAAGTGTCTTTCCTTTAACTGAGAGGATATAAGAAAGATCAGGAAACTATTATTGTTAAAAATATATTTTTTACATGTGTTTAATGGAAAAAGATCGGTTTCAAATTCCAGGCTAGGCTATAACATTTTAATCGCATTGCTCAAGTGATGTTGCTTTAGTTGTGATGGAGGCTTCATGTAATGCGTGGGAGTGTGTGTGTGTGTGTGTGTGTGTGTGTGTGTGTGTGTGTGTGTGTGTGTGTGTGTGTGTGTGTGTGTGTGTGTGTGTGTGGATGCGTTTGTGTATGTTTACGTGTGCTTGCGTGCACTCTTGTGATTGAACGGGTGAAGTGAGGTGCAGACAGGGTGAAGAATGGGCAGACTCAGGATTTTCTCTGCGGTCTTCACCCTCCTCATGCCTGACAGCTCTGGAATGAAGTCCGTCCTTGTTAGTTAGAAGCAAGGGGATATATTTTGGAAAAATGTTGGTAAATATTTTCCAACGGTTTTGAGAGTCAACAGCCATCAGGACCTTCATTTGGCCCTTGCTGCAGTTTCATCATTACGGGTTTGTTTTTCACTTTCCTCTAGCAATGCAGCTCTTGAAGTATTAGAAGTAATAACACATAATTAGAAACATTCCCACTTTGTAACAACTATGAAAACATGACTCTTGAAACTAGAGCCATCAACTGGAACATTAAAATAATGGTTTTTAGAGACATTCCGTGTTGAATTGAAGGGTATAATACACTATATGTCCCAGCTGCATAAATAAACCCCTCACCGTAAAGTGGAGGTGTGAGGTTGGTCTGTGTGTGGTCGTCCTGCAACACTCCTCTCTAAATGTCTCTCTCTCATTCTAGAGATATAATAAGACATGTGAAATGTCTTTATTCTTTTGGAAATTCTGTGAGTGTAATGTTTACTGTAAATTTGTATTGTTTATTAAATACTTCACTTGCTTTGGCAATGTTAACATATGTTTCCCATGCCAATAAAGCCCTTAAATTGAATTTTGAGAGAGAGAGAGAGAGAGAGAGAGAGAGAGAGAGAGAGAGAGAGAGAGAGCGAGAGATTACTGCACTGTTACAAGATTGGCCTATCAGCAAGGGATAGCCTGGAGTAATGTTGCTACCAATCAGTGGAGGCTGCTGAGGGGAGGACGTCTCATAATAATTACGCTCCAGCCAATACCATGAGCCCGTCCTCACCAATTAAGATGCCACCAATCTCCTGTGCTACCAATACCTTCATAACAGCAACAATGACATAAATATTACAAAGGTTTGCCAATGGAACATGCAACAGATTTTTCTAGGAATGTATCTCTCACAGACCCAAACTGAGGCAACAGTTAAGCCCTCACCTTTCCTGAGACAGTGTGTATGGGTCTGGGTTAGCCCTGCCTCTGATCTGGTTAGGCTGTCAAAGACATGGCGTCCTGTTGGGTCCAGCAGCTCCTTCAGGAAAGGCTTCATACCCTTCACATGAAATGTCAATAAAGTATATTAATTCAAATTCTTCTCTCCATACAGACAGACATCCATGTCCTGCCAACGCCTCTTCTCCTGGTCAAACTTCTAGCCAAGCGCAAGCCTTCGATTTCATTAAGCTCCCCTGTTCAATTCTCTGTTGCCATGGTGATTGTACCAAACAAATAGTCCCACCTCGTCTCAGCACCACCGTTGGTCAGCCTTGTGTTCCAGTGTTTGTGAATGGCTGGCTAAACGGCTCATTAATCCCCCAGTGGCTGTGACCGCTGTCAGTCGCCTGGGGCCTGCTGCTTGGCAGAGTAAACGTTAGGGGTTAAGGATTAAACCAACAAATGGTTACAAAAGCTAATGAACCAACGCTGTAATTTTTCATACTTTGGTCATCATACTTTGACCTGGTTTTCTTGAAGGTAAACATACTGTGACTTACTACACAGAAAGTTAAATCAACACTGAGAGTACTAAATTAACACAGAGTGTGAAGACTGTTGCTACCCCATGTCAAACACATGGATTCATTATTAACCTCTACAGGATCGGTGTTTTCCTACGGGAAGGTTGAGCTAACGTAGGCTAATGTGATTAGCATGAGGTTGCAAGAAACAAGAAAAAAATCCCAGGTCATAGACATATCTGATATAGGGAGAAAGCTAAAAATCTTGTTCATCTAACTGCACTGTCCAATTTACATTAGCTATTACAGTGAAAGAATACCATGCTATTGTTTGAGGAGAGTGCACAGTTATGAACTTGAAAATAAACCAATATAAACCAATTAGACACATTTGGGCAGTCTTGATACAACATTTTGAACAGAAATGCAATGGTTCATTGGATTAGTCTATAGCTTTGCACATACACTGCTGCCATCTAGTGGCCAAAGTCTAAATTATGCCTGGGCTAGAATAATACATTATGGCCTTTCTCTTGCATTTCAAAGATGGTACAAAAAAATACAAAGAAACACATGTATTTTCTTTGTATTATCTTTTACCGGATCTAATGTGTTATATTCTCCTACATAAATTTCACATTTTCACAAATTTCAAAGTGTTTTCTTTCAAATGGTACCAAGAATATGCATATCCTTGGTTCAGGTCCTGAGCTACAGGCAGTTAGATTTGGGTATGTCATTTTAGGCGAAAATTGAAAAAAAGGGGCGGTTCCTTAATAGGTTTTTAAGGGGACACGGTGACATCACCTTAATACTCATTTTAATTCACCAATGGTAACATGATATTCTCTTACCTTGTAAACATCATTGGAGAAAGCGTGTTTGCAGAGGGGCGTGGTTTATATAGCTAGATAGCTACTGGCTGAAAACCTAGCAAGTATCTTTGCCAAAGATGAATAGGGTAACCTTTTAATTATGTATATTTGCTGATACGTTACAGTCAAATTTTGGCACCAGTAGAGTATCTATTTAGCACAGGAGGTTGGTGGCACCTTCATTAGGGAGGAAGGGTTGTAGTAATGGCTGGAGCGGAATAAGTGGAATGGTATCAAATACATCAAACACATGGTTTGTTGCCATTCCATTCACTCAGTTCCAGCCATTTACTATGAGCCTTCCTCCCCTCAGCAGCCTCCACTGCTATCTTGATATATAAACCACTCCTCTGCCAACCAGCTCTCCGATGTTGTTTACAAGGCAATATTTTTTTTAATTAGATGAGAGAATATCATGTTACCATTGGTGTATTAAAATGATAGTTAAGGTGACGTCGCCTTGTCTCCTTAGTAATGAATCCAATTGTTTGACATGGGGGAGGAGACCAGGTGATCAAACTTTATCAATGTAAAAGCAACATTCATTTTTCATACTTTGGTCATCATACTTTGATCTGGTTCAAATATCCTCAAATTTCAGGAAAAACATGATTTTGACTGTTCATAACCTTTAAATAATATAATTTCAACAATAACATATTCACTTAGGATCTCACTCTGTGAAGTTAATAGGACTATAGTTAATACGCAATACTTATGTCGCTGTTTACTAACAAATTCAGTAATTGGTGGTAACTCTACAATTCAGTCGAAAGGTAAGGCATTCTGTCACACCCTGGCCTTAGTTATCTTTGTTTTCATTATTATTTTAGTTAGGTCAGGGTGTGACATGGTGAAGTATGTGTTTTTGTATTGTCTAGGGTGTTGTATGGTTTAGGGGGTTAAGTAGAGTAGATGGTTTAGTGTTCAGTGTAGGTGTCTAGGAAAGTCTATGGTTGCCTGAATTGGTTCTCAATTAGAGACAGCTGGTTATTGTTGTCTCTGATTGGGAGCCATATTTAAGGCAGCCATAGGCTTTAGCTGGTTGTGGGTAATTGTCTATGTGTAGTGTTTGTGTCAGCACTATTTATATGTATAGCTTCACGGTCGTCAGTTTGTTATTTTGTTAGTTTGTGTATTGTTGTTCGTTTCTTGTTTTTTCTCTCTTCTTTAATAAAAGAAGATGTATTTTGCACACGCTGCGCCTTGGTCCAATCTCTCACAGCAAGACGATCGTGACAGAATTACCCACCAATCTAGGACCAAGCGGCGTGTCAAGCGGCAACAGGACCCACCTACACAGGATTCATGGACATGGGAGGAGATACTGGATGGAAAGGGACCTTGGGCACAACCGGGAGAATATCGCCTCCCTCGTGAAGAGCTGGAGGCAGCTAAAGCCGAGAGGAGGCGATATGAGGAGGCAGCACGGAAGCAAGGCTGGAAGCCCGTGAGTACAACCCAAAAATTTCTTGGGGGGGGCCTTAAAGGGAGTGTGGCGAAGTCAGGTAGGAGACCTGTGCCTACTCCCTGTACTTACCGTGGAGAGCGAGAGTACGGGCAGACACCGTGTTACGCAGTAGAGCGCATGGTGTCTCCTGTACGCGTGCATAGCCCGGTTCGGTACATTCCAGCTCCACGTATCGGCCGGGCTAGATTGAGCGTTGAGCCGGATGTCATGAAGCCGGCCCAACGCATCTGGTCACCAGTGCGTCTCCTCGGGCCGGCTTATATGGCACCAGCCTTACGCATGGTGTCCCCGGTTCGCCTACATAGCCCGGTGCGGGTTATTCCACCTCCCCGCACTGGTCGGGCGACGGGGAGCATACAACCAGGTAAGGTTGGGCAGGCTCAGTGCTCAAGGGAGCCAGTACGCCTGCACGGTCCGGTATTTCCGGCGCCACCTCCCCGCCCCAACCCAGTACCACCAGTGCCTCCTCCACGCACTAGCCCTATGGTGCGTGTCTCCAGCCCTTTACCACCAGTGCCTACACCACGCACCAAGCCTCCTGTGTGTCCCCAGAGTCCTGTGCGTCCTGTTGCTGCTCCCCGCACTAGCCCTGAGATGCGTGTCCTCAGCCCGGTACCACCAGTTCCGGCACCACGCACTAGGCCTAATGTGCGTCCCTAGGGTCCAGCATGCCCTGTTCCTTCTCCCCGCACTAGCCCTGAGATGCGTGTCCTCAGCCTGGTACCTCCAGTTCCGGCACCACGCACCAGGCCTACAGTGCGTCTCAGCCGGCCAGAGTCTGCCGTCTGCCCAACGGCGCCTGAACTGCCCGTCTGCCCAACGGCGCCTGAACTGCCCGTCTGCCCAACGGCGCCTGAACTGCCCGTCTGCCCAACGGCGCCTGAACTGCCCGTCTGCCCAACGGCGCCTGAACTGCCCGTCTGCCCAACGGCGCCTGAACTGCCCGTCTGCCCAACGCCGTCTGAACTGTCCGTCTGCCAAGCGCCGCATGAACTGCCCGTCTGTACTGAGCCTGCAAAGCCGCCCGTCTGCCATGAGCCTTCAGAGCCGCCCGCCAGACAGGAGCCGCTAGAGCCTTCCGCCAGACAGGAGCCGCTAGAGCCTTCCGCCAGACAGGGGCAGCCAAAGCCTTCCGCCAGACAGGGGCAGCCAAAGCCTTCCGCCAGACCGGATCAGCCAGAGCCTTCCGCCAGACCGGATCAGCCAGAGCCTTCCGCCAGACCGGATCAGCCAGAGCCTTCCGCCAGACCGGATCAGCCAGAGCCTTCCGCCAGACCGGATCAGCCAGAGCCTTCCGCCAAACCGGATCAGCCAGAGCCTTCCGCCAGCCATGAGCAGCCAGATCCGTCAGCCAGCCATGAGCAGCCAGATCCGTCAGCCAGCCATGAGCAGCCAGATCCGTCAGCCAGC
Source organism: Salvelinus namaycush (assembly GCF_016432855.1). Classification (NCBI taxonomy): domain Eukaryota; kingdom Metazoa; phylum Chordata; class Actinopteri; order Salmoniformes; family Salmonidae; genus Salvelinus; species Salvelinus namaycush. Next base: position 14,952,363 of record NC_052341.1, read on the forward strand.
CATGAGCAGCCAGATCCGTCAGCCAGCCATGAGCAGCCAGATCCGTCAGCCAGCCATGAGCAGCCAGATCCGTCAGCCAGCCATGAGCCGTCCAGCCAGGATCCGCCAGAGCCGTCCAGCCAGGATCCGCCAGAGCCGTCCAGCCAGGATCCGCCAGAGCCGTCCAGCCAGGATCCGCCAGAGCCGTCCAGCCAGGATCCGCCAGCCAGCCAGGATCCGCCAGAGCCAGCCAGCCAGGATCCGCCATTCAGTCCGGTGCTGCCCCTTAGTCCGGTGCTGCCCCTTAGTCCGGTGCTGCCCCTTAGTCCGGTGCTGCCCCTTAGTCCGGTGCTGCCCCTTAGTCCGGTGCTGCCCCTTAGTCCGGTGCTGCCCCTTATCCCGGTGCTGCCCCTTAGTCCGGTACTGCCCCTTAGTCCGGTGCTGCCACTTAGTCCGGTGCTGCCCCTTAATCCAGTGGGGTTAAGTTGGAGGGTGGTCATTTGGAGGAGGCTACGAAAGCGGGTAGTGACTATGGTGGGGACCACGACCATCACCAGAGCCGCCACCGTGGACAGACGCCCACCCAGACCCTCCCCTAGACTTTATGCTGGTGCGCCCGGAGTTCGCACCTTAAGGGGGGGGTTATGTCACACCCTGGCCTTAGTTATCTTTGTTTTCATTATTATTTTAGTTAGGTCAGGGTGTGACATGGTGAAGTATGTGTTTTTGTATTGTCTAGGGTGTTGTATGGTTTAGGGGGTTAAGTAGAGTAGATGGTTTAGTGTTCAGTGTAGGTGTCTAGGAAAGTCTATGGTTGCCTGAATTGGTTCTCAATTAGAGACAGCTGGTTATTGTTGTCTCTGATTGGGAGCCATATTTAAGGCAGCCATAGGCTTTAGCTGGTTGTGGGTAATTGTCTATGTGTAGTGTTTGTCAGCACTATTTATATGTATAGCTTCACGGTCGTCAGTTTGTTATTTTGTTAGTTTGTGTATTGTTGTTCGTTTCTTGTTTTTTCTCTCTTCTTTAATAAAAGAAGATGTATTTTGCACACGCTGCGCCTTGGTCCTCTCTCTCACCCAAAGACGATCGTGACACATTCAGGGAAATATGCAAATAAGTAGTTTGTTAATTCAACACTGTTCAGTGTCTATACTGTATCCAGGCTGTATCACAACCGGCCGTGATTGGGAGTCCCATAGGGCGGCGCACAATTGGCCCAGCGTTGTCCGGGTTTGGCCGGGGTAGGCCATCATTGTAAATAAGAATTTACAACTGACCTGCCTAGTTAAATAAAGATTAAATAAAAAATATGTATATATAAATACTGTGTATATATACAGTTCCACACTTTCAGTGTTAATTAAACACTGGGTAATTTGCTGTGTAGGGACTGATTGGATCAGGGAAACAGTTTGTTTTACAGAATAGGCTACTTCCTCTTCCTCTGTCTTTAGAAATACATAATAATTAGATAATATACTTAAATCCCACTTACAAACCCACTTGAAATTGTTCATTACTTAAAGAGATAATCCAGCGCCAGAAAAACAATCATGTTCTGTCAGTGGGTAAAATAAAAAATTTCCCCATGATTTAACTTCTAAGTAGTTTGTCTGTGAAAATGAGGGAATCGTGAAGGAACGCGTCATAGCTACATAATTCTCGTCACTGGAGATAGGGATAACACATTATCACATTTCATAATGGTTTTAATGACCTGCTCTCCAGATTGCCAAATCAGCCAATATATTGTATGGGCATACTTGTCTAGAACACATCCATTTGTTTTATATCCTCCAAATCCTCCATATCCCTCGAAATACACATCTGCTGTCTTCAACCAAGATCTCAGCGATCACTGCCTCATTGCCTGCATCCGTAATGGTCAAACAACCACCCCTCATCACTGTCAAACGCTCCCTAAAACACTTCTGCTAGCAGGCCTTTTTAATCAACCTAGCCATGGTATCCTGGAATGACATTGACCTCATCCTGTCAATAGAGGATGCCTGGTTATTCTTTAACAGTGCCTTCCTCACCATCTTAAATAAGCATGCTCCATTCAAAAAATTTAGAACCAGGAATAGATATAGCCCTTGGTTCACTCCAGACCTGTCTGCCCTTGACCAGCACAAAAACATCCTGTGGCGTTCTCCATTGAATCGAATAGCCCCTGTGATATGCAACTTTTCAGGAAAGTTAGGTTAGCTTTTTCAAACAGAAATTTGCATCCTGTAGTACAAACTCAAAAAAGTTCTGGGACATTGTAAAGTCCATGGAGAATAAGAGCACCTCCTCCCAGCTGCCCACTGCACTGAGGCAGTGGGCACTGTCACCACTGATAGTCACCACTGATAGTCACCACTGATAAATCAACAACAATTGAGAATTTCAATAAGCATTTTTCTATGGCTGGCCATGCTTTCCACCTGGCTACCCCTACCCCGGTCAACAGCCCTGCGCTCACCACATCAACTCGCCCAAACCTCCCCCACTTCTCCTTCACCCAAATCCAGATAGCTGATGTTCTGAAAGACTTGCAAAATCTGGACCCCTACAAATCAGCCGGACTAGACAATCTGGACCCTCTCTTTCTAAAATTATCTGCTGAAATTGTTGCAACCCCTATTACTAGCCTGTTCAACCTCTTTTTTGTATCGTCTGAGATTCCCATAGATTGGAAAGCTGCCGCGGTCATCCCCCTCTTCGAAGGGGGAGACACTCTAGACCCAAACTGCTACAGACCTATATCTATTCTACCCTGCCTTTCTAAGGTCTTTGAAAGCCAAGTTAACACATAGATTACTGACCATTTCGAATCTCACCTTACCTTCTCCGCTATGCAATCTGGTTTCAGAGCTGGTCATGGGTGCACCTCAACCACGCTCAAGGTCCTAACGATATCATAACCGCCATCGATAAGAGACATTACTGTGCAGCCGTATTCATCGACCTGGCTAAGGCTTTTGAATCTGTCAATCACAACATTCTTATTGGCAGACTCAACAGCCTTGGTTTTTCAAATGACGCCTCACTTGGTTCACCAACTACTTCTCCGATAGAGTTCAGTATGTCAAATCGGAGTGCCTGTTGTCCGGACCTCTGGCAGTCTCTATGGGGGTGCCACAGGGTTCAATTCTCGGGCCGACTCTCTTCTCTGTATACATAAATGATGTTGCTCTAGCTGCTGGTGATTCTTTGATCCACCTTTACGCAGACGACACCATTCTGTATACCTCTGGCCCTTCTTTGGACACTGTGTTAACTAACCTTCATATGAGCTTCAATGCCATACAACTCTCCTTCTGTGGCCTCCAACTGCTCTTAAATGCAAGTAAAACTAAATGCATGCTCTTCAACCGATCGCTGCCCGCACCTGCCCGCCCGTCCAGCATCATTACTCTGGACGGTTCTGACTTAGAATATGTGGACAACTACAAATACCTGGGTGTCTGGTTAGACTGTAAACTCTCCTTCCAGACTCACATTAAACATCTCCAATCCAAAATTAAATCTAGAATCGGCTTCCTAATTCGCAAACAAAGCTTCCTTCACTCATGCTGCCAAACATACCCTCGTAAAACTGACCATCCTACCGATCTTCGGCGATGTCATTTACAAAATAGCCTCCAACACTCTACTCAGCAAATTGGATGCAGTCTATCACAGTGCCATCCGTTTTGTCACCAAAGCCCCATATACTACCCACCACTGCGACCTGTATGCTCTCATTGGCTGGCCCTCGCTTCATATTCGTCGCCAAACCCACTGGCTCCAGATCATCTACAAGTCTCTGCTAGGTAAAGCCCCGCCTTATCTCAGCTCACTGGTCACCATAGCAGCACCCACCGGTAGCACGCGCTCCAGCAGGTATATCTCACTGGTCACCCCCAAAGCCAATTCTTCCTTTGGCCGCCTCCTTCCAGTTCTCTGCTGCCAATGACTGGAACGAACTGCAAAAATCACTGAAGCTGGAGACTCTTACCTCCCTCACTAGCTTTAAGCACCAGCTGTCCGAGCAGCTCACAGATCACTGCACATGTACATAGCTCATCTGTAAATAGCCCATCCAATCTACCTCATCCCCATACTGTATTTATTTATTTATTTATTTATCTTGCTCCTTTGCACCCCAGTATCTCAACTTGCACATTCATCCTCTGCATATCCTACCATTCCAGTGTTTAATTGCAATATTGTAATTACTTTGCCACCATGGCCTATTTGTCTATACTGGATACAGTATAGACACCGAGCTGCCTCTCGGGCTTCCATGACCGGTTCTTGTCCCCTGCCATTCTCTCCTCCCCGGTCCAGCTCGTACTCCAGGTTGGCGCACGCTGCTTGATCCCTTGGTGGTGGGTAGTTCTGTCACGGCCGATGCTGGAAGAAGACCAAGGTGCAGCGTGGTAAGCGTTCATTTTCCCTTTATTTAAAATGACGCCAACAAAATGAGCGTGAAGCTTAAGGGCTATAGTGCCACAAACAAAGACAACTAAAGATATTACAGAAAGGAGGAGATAAGAATCCCATTGGGCAATGAATGGAGAAACGACCCACTCAACTGACTGTCGACTAATCCCATTCACATTGTCATGCTCCGTCACGTGGTTGCTCAGCTAATCGTCATGCTCCGTCATGCTAATCGCCTTCTGAAAGTCATGGTATGAGTCGGGAACCGTGCCTATTTTCCTCAAAAGTACATAATGTCACGATTCCAAAGCTATACAATATAACAGAGAACAAGTTACTTACATTATCTCACATCTTGGAAAATATTTACAATGTTGTACTTCTCGTTCACAAAATAAATGCTAATGTTCGGTTTTTGAGCTTGCGCCCAATTGACTCCCATTCTCTCCTTGTCCCAGAATCACCTAGAATGTACTACGCTGCCCATTGACGACTTATGGACGATGTACACAATGGGCGTTAACCTTTTGCCACTATAGGGGGTGCTGTTTTGCATTAGCATAATTTGCTCTACAGATTAAACTGCCTAGTACTCAATTCTTGCTCGTACAATATGCATATTATTGTTATTATTGGATAGAAAACACTCTCTAGTTTCTATAGCCGTTTGAATTATGTCTCTGAGTGGAACAGAACTCATTCTACAGCACTTTTCCTGATATGGAGTGAGATTTCAGAAATCTTGGCCTCTGGTTCCAGGTCAGTTTTAAAGTCCCTGTAAATCCTATGAGGATACAAACACTGCCCACGCCTTCCTCTAGATGTCAGTAAGAGGTGACAATTTGAATGGAGTCGATTGCGCAATCAGGGCCTGTATAAAACAGCACAAGGCGGAAGTGGATTTCTTTTCCTGCTGCGCCTGACGCACGAAGGACGTTGGACTGGCTCTCTTTCCAAGCTTTGGTTTAGCCACTTATATATCGCCGGTCATGTTTTTACTCGTTATAGGTGTTAAAGACATCATAAGGTAGTTAATTTAAACCGTTTTATAGCAATTTATATCCGTTTAGTGCGATTTTGAGGCAATTCTTAGTGATGCACTTTGAAGCGCCGGGCACGTTTCCAGTACCGGTCGAACGTTAGTGGGCATTTCGACGGACAAGAGGACATCTTTCGACCAAAAGAAGATTAGACCCAAGAAAGGATACATTGCCCAAGATTCTGATGGAAGATCACCTCATAGTAAGAAATATTTAAGATGATAAATCGTTGTTCTGTCGAAAAATTTTAAACGCATATTCCGCCATTTTCTTTGGTATAGCTTCGCTTGGCGAACCCTGTATTGCACAATAAGGATAATTTTAGAAATGTAATTCAGCGATTGCATTAAGAACTAATTTGTCTTTCGATAGCTGTCCAACTTATATTTTTTTAGTCAAGTTTATGAATAGTTAATCATGAGACAAGATCACTGTCAAATATGGCGCCTGACATTTTCAGGCTAGTTTTGCTAGTATTGTCATTGTATAACCACGTTTTTTTGTGGCTAAATATGCACATTTTCGAACAAACTCTATATGTATGTTGTAATATGATGTTACAGGAGTGTCATCGGAAGAATTCTGAGAAGGTTAGTGAAAAAATTAATATATTTTGGCGATGATTACGTTATCGCTCTCTTTGGCTTGAATCAATACTCTGGTAACGTTTGCACATGTGGTATGCTAATATAACGATTTATTGTGTTTTCGCTGTAAAACACTTAGAACATCTGAAATATTGTCTGAATTCACAAGATCTGTGTCTTTCCATTGCTGTGAGCTGTGTATTTTTAAGAAATGTTTTATGATTAGTAATTAGGTAATTCTCGTTGCTCTCTGTATTTATTCTAGTCGAGTTGTGATGGTGGGTGCAATTGTAAACTATGATTTATACCTGAAATATGCAAATTTTTCTAACAAAACCTATCCTATACAATAAATATGTTATCAGACTGTCATCTGATGAGGTTTTTTCTTGGTTAGTGGCTATCAATATCTTTATTTGGCCGAATTGGTGATAGCACCTGATGGAGTAAGAAACTGATGGAGTTAGAAAAGTGGTGTCTTTTGCTAACGTGGTTAGCTAATAGATTTACATATTTTGTCTTCCCTGTAAAACATTTTAAAAATCTGAAATGGTGGCTTTATTCACAAGATCTGTATCTTTCATTTGGTGTCTTGGACTTGTGATTTAATGATATTTAGATGCTACTATTTAATTGTGACGCTATGCTAGCGATGCTAATCAGTGTGGGGGGGGTGGGGGGTGATCCCGGATACGGGGTTGAGAGGCGGTAAAAGTTAAGAGTTTCCTCAAAAGTATCTCTGTGGGAAAGCAACGTCACTCTGCTCTTGTTCTGGCAGTAAGACTCCCAAATTGGTAGTGCAGTTTGTTTAAGCTATTTTACAGCTAGCTAGCTACTTTACATGATGATAATGACTTTGGTATTATTTTGTGTAACTATGCTTTCTAGCTAGCTATGTAGCTAGCCAGCCAACCAGCCCAGATAGAGTATTGCATAGTTTCTTTTGTAGATTTGAGCTGCAGCAGACTTCCAAAAACTATTTTCACGTTTCTACCAACCTTGTTACAATGACAAAATGAAACATTGTTCACAATTGTTTTTCACATATTAGTGTTATTTAACACCTTTTAACACTGTTAATCATAGGAATTAGTGGTTTGTTGTCAATTATCCCTTTTAAAAGTTTCATCATTGGGTTCAGAGATACTCTGAATGATCGGCTATGAAAAGCCAACTGACATTTACTCCTGAGGTGCTGACCTGTTGCACCCTCAACAACCACTGTGATTATTATTTGACCCTGCTGGTCATCTGTGAACATTTGAACATCTTGGCCATGTTCTGTTATAATCTTCACCCAGCACAGCCAGAAGAGGACTGGCCATCCCTCATAGCCTGCTTCCTCTCTAGGTTTCTTCCTAGGTTCTGGCCTTTCTAGGGAGTTTTTCCTAGCCACCGTGCTTCTACACCTGCATTGCTTGCTGTTTGGGGTTTTAGGCTGGGTTTCTGTACAGCACTTTGTGACATCAGCTGATGTAAAAAGGGCTTTATAAATACATTTGATAGATTGATTGATTCACTATGTGGTGTTGTACTCGGTACTCTTCATATTGAAGTAAAGCTGACACAACGACTTTTCCAATGCAGACATACTGAAAAAGTTAACACATATCGAATTGGTGGGGAGAAAAAGAAAACATGAAATGAAACATAGGCCTTGTCAACCACACTTGATGGCAATCCAGCCCTTAGATGGAATGACTGTTGGAGCTAACCCAAACACTATAGCCCCTCTAGAACGCTGCATCTCGTGGAAACTCTGTATGCAGGGAGATGAGGACCCGAAGCCCAGGCCGCATTCTGAATGTTGGAGGCAGGTCACATGTGCTCGATTAACCAGGAAGGCTAAGGCATCGGGGTGTGTGTGTGTTTGTGCTTGTGTGGGTGTCCGTGTGTGTATGCCCGTGTGTGTATGCCTGTCTGTCTTTTGGTATAATTTTCCAGTATTGGGAAAATGGGATGTGGACCATAGAGCAGGCTAGACTGATTGATAGAATGGGAACTAACTGCCTCTGCAGGCCTGGGGAGAGAACTAAAGGTCCCCAGTCTTTGTGGCCTGAAGCCTCAGCCAAAGCCATGGCACTTACTTAGGAAAGTTACACACTCTCTCACACACACACACACACACACACACACACACACACACACACACACACACACACACACACACACACACACACACACACACATTCACTCAGGAAATAAACACATTAGAGGAAAGGGAGGAGCAGATGATGGAGTGGCAAGGTATCTGTCCATTTCCTCCTCTTGCTCTGTGTTTTTTGTTTTACAATCTATCTCCAACCCACCTCTCCTCGCAGAAGGACAGAATGTGCAGGCCAGGTCCGGGACAGTTGTTTTCTGTAAACAATGTGTGGTCCCTACTACAACACCACCACCACCACCACCACCCTCCCCAGACTGCGATAGCTCCCAGAAACAGCCGTGTATCCTTTCCCTCCGTCCTTCCATCCTGCCATTGCTCCCTAAACAAGGAAAGAGGCTAACCCCCTCCACCCTGCTGGGGCCAAAACCTTTAGGGGGGTGGGGTGAGGAGAGGGTGCCTTGCACCCGGACTGAACCCGTCCACTGACAGCAGGAAAGCCAGGGAGGTCAAATGAAGGGAATGGTGGGTCTGCTTCTCCATGGCAACTGACAGGATTTGTAGTGTCAAGAGTGTTGTACCGGATGCTTGGCCTTGCCAGGGGCTCATTACTCGCTGCTTTCCTCAAAACAACCATGTCATATTCTGTCCACACGGTATCTCTGTTGTGTTGATTAACAACTTGGTTTCTAACAACACACCGTAAACATTTCCTGTCATTCGTACAGTAGATTACTGGCAGCACAGTAGCCAGTAGGTTACTGTAAATGTACTGTAAATTACTGTCAGCACAGAAGCCAGTAAATTACTGTAGATTTACAGGACCTTTACTGTAACACACATTTACAGCATATTACTGGAACACCTGACTACAGTAACATTCTGTATTTCTGGAATGTACAGTGCATTACTGGAAGCACAGTGGTCAGATTTACAGTGCAAGTAGCTAGTGCCAATGACAGGCAATATTTCTGTTACATGTATTTGATATAGGTATTTCAATACCTATTTTGTCATTAGTATTTCACTGGCCTTAACTACAATTCATGCAGCCTATTTTGTAATAGTTTAATTAGAATACATGTATTTTGTATTTTCTGATACGTACAAGTAACTCGCTTAACTACTACATTCTCGGTAACGGTAACTTAATCGTTTTACTTGCTATGACTGTGGTATATTCTTGTTTACCTTAGTGTATTAAACTGACTAAAGTCGCTCTGGATAAGAGCATCTGCTAAATTACCAAAATGTAAAAATGAACACTTGCAAAGCACACTGCTGGGTATTATTCTAATGGCCCCCAAACAAGACCAAATGTGTTAAAAAAAATACAAAATAGTTTAAAGTTACTGGTCCCCCACGTCAAACACTTGGATTCATTATTAAGGGAACACGGTGACGTCACCTTAACACTCATTTAAATACACCAATGGTAACTAAATAAGTACTGCCTTGTAAACAACAATGGAGAAGGCGTGTTTGCAGAGGGGGGTGGTTTATGTAGCTAGATGGTGTAACGTCTGCTTCCAGCTCACACTCTCAAACACATAGATCCCCTGAACGCAGCTCACTCTCCAGATCCCAATCACCTGAATTCTGATCACCTGTTCACACACCATTATCACACACTATTTAGTTAAGTTTTTTGCACCCCATCATTGTGAGGTATTGTTTGTTTTGTGACACACTTCTATTTGGAGTGCTGTTGTTCCCCTGTAATTTAATCCTCCCGTGTATGATAGTTTATGCCTGCCTCAGTAACGACGCATTTTGCTTATTCCCTGCCTGTACTTTAGTCTGGCAGGGAATAAGGATTTCCTGTTATCAACCTATTGCCTGATCTCCCGGACGACGTTACTAGCCTTTTCCCTGCCTGTACTGTTGCCTTTTTGGACACCATGTGTATGACCTTCTGCCTGCCCCTGGACCCAGCTACCTGCCTCCTCCTGTAGTCCTTTACAAATAAACACCTGCTGCGCCCTGCGCTTGAAACCAGCTCTCTGTCTCCCATCGTGTTCGTTACAGATAGCTACTCTACTGGTGCCAAAATCTGACAATTATAAGTTTACCCTATTAATCTAGGGCAAAGATACTTATGTTTCCCCTTTCATTTTGTCTGGTGTTAGCTAGTTACTGGCTAGCTAGGTCTTCAGCCAACATGGAACAAATGGGGGAGCAAGGGTTGTTCAAAACTCCAACGCAGTTGTCAATTCAACACGTCTGTCAGTGCTGCTGTAAACCGCATCATAAGAGGTATGCAAAATAGGAGAAGTTTATATACAGTGCATTTGGAAAGTATTCAGACTCCTTGACCTTTTCAACATTTTGTTACTTTACAGCCTTATTCTAAAATGAATGAAATAGAAAAAAGTTCCTCATCAATCTACACACAAGACCCCATAATGACAATGCGAAAACAGGTTTCTAGAAATCTTAACAAATTTATAAAGAATAAAAAACAGAAATACATGTTTTGTATAGGAGACTCGAAATTGAGCTCAGGTGCATTCTGTTTCCATTGATCATCCTTGAAATGTTTCTACAACTTGATTGGAGTCCACCTGTGGTGAACTCAATTGATTGGACATGATTTGGAAAGGCACACACCTGGGTATATAAGGTCCCACAGTTGACAGTGCATGTCAGAGCAAAAACCAAGCCATGAGGTTGAATTAATTGTCCGTAGAGCACTGAGACATGATTGTGTCGAGGCACAGATCTGGAGAAGGGTACCAAAAAATGTCTGCAACATTGAATGTCACCAAAAACACAGTGGCCTCCATCGTTCTTAAATGGAAGACGTTAAGAACCACCAAGACTCTTAGAGCTGGTCAAGAACCAGATGGTCACTCTGACAGAGCTCCAGAGTTCTTCTCTGGAGATGGGAGAACCTTCTAGAAGGACAACCATCTCTGCAGCACTCCACCAATCAGGCCTTTATGGTAGAGTGGCCAGACGGAAGCCACTCTTCAGTAAAAGACACATGACAGCCCACTTGGAGTTGTCAAATGGCACCTAAAGACTCTCAAACCATGAGAAACAAGATTATCTGTTCTGATGAAACCAAGATGGAACTCTTTGGCCTGAATGCCAATCGTCACGTCTGGAGGAAACCTGGCACCATCCCTACGGTGAAGCATGGTGGTGGCAGCATCCTGCTGTGGGGTTATTTTTCAGCGGCAAGGACTGGTAGACTAGTCAGGATCGAGGCAAAGATGAATGGAGCAAAGTACAGAGATGATGAAAACCTGCTCCAGAGCGCTCAGGACTTTAGACCGGGGCAAAGGTTTACCTTCCAACAGGACAATGACCCTAAGCACACAGCCAAGACAATGCAGGATTGGCTTCGGGACAAGTCTCTGATTGTCCTTGAGTGGCCTGGCCAGAGCCCGGACTTGAACCCGATCGAACATCTCTGGAGAGACCATGAATAGCTATGCAGCAACGCTCCCCATCCAACCTGACAGAGCTTGAGAGGTTCTGCAAAGAAGAATGGGAGCAACTCCCCAAATACAGGTGTGCCAAGCTTGTAATGTCATACTCAAGAAGACTCGATGCTGTAATCGCTGCAAAAGGTGCTTCAACAAAGTACTGAGTAGTAAAGTGTCTGAATACTAATGTAACTGTGATATTTCAGTTTTGCATTTTTAATAAATCAGCAAAAACTTATAAAAACCTGGTTTTGCTTTATTACTTTGGGGTATTGTATATAGATTGATGATTGAAACAAAGCTATTTAATCAATTTTTGAATAAAGCTGTAACTTAACAAAATATGGAGAAAAGAAATTGCCGTAGAATTTTACCCCCCTTTTTCTCCCCAGTTTTCGATGTTGTCTCATCGCTGCAACGGGCTTGGGTGGAACGTAATGTGTCCTCCGAAACATGACTCGCCTAACCGCTTTCCTTAACCTGGAAGCCAGCCGCAGCAATGTGTCTGAGGAAACACAGTTCAACTGGCGACCGGAGTCAGCCTGCAAGCACCCGGTCTGCCACAAGGAGTTGCTAGAGCGCGATGAGCCAAGTAAAGCCTCACCGGCCAAACCCTCCCCTTACCCAGATGACACTAGGCCAATTGTGCGCTGTCCTATGAGACTCCCGGCTACGGCGGTTACATTTACGTTTTGGTCATTTAGCAGACGCTCTTGTCCAGAACGACTTAGTCAGTGTCTAAGTTTGATAAAAAAAAACACGTATCAAAGTCATAGCAAGTATAACGTTTCTGTAACTGTTACTGGGAATGTTTTTGTAGTTAAGCATACATTGATCTTCAAAATATCCTTTATTTGTAACAAGATAACCTTTGAATATATCTTTGCCCAGCTCTGGTAAGTGCAACATACATTACTGAGTAAATCAAAATCAAATCAAATCACATTTTATTTGTCACATGCGCCGAATACAACAGTGAAATGGTTACTTACAAGCCCAATCAAATAATTAAAGAGCAGCAGTAATATAACAATAGAGAGGCTATATACAAGGGGTACCGGTACAGAGTCATTGTGTGGGGGCACCGGTTAGTCGAGGTAATTGAGATAATATATATATATATGGGTAGAGCTATTAAAGTGACTTATGCATAGACTATAACAGAGAGCAGCAGCAGCGTAAAAGAGAGGGGGGGGGAAATGCAAGTAGTCTGGGTAGCCCTTTGATTAGATGTTCATGAGTCTTATGGCTTGGGGCTAGAAGCTGTTTAGAAGCCTTTTGGACCTAGACTTGGCGCTCCGGTACCGCTTACCGTGTGGTAGCAGAGAGAACAGTCTATGACTAGGGTGGCTGGAGTCTTTGACAATTTGTAGGGCCTTCCTCTGACACCGCCTGATATAGAGGTCCTGGATGGCAGGAAGCTTGGCCCCAGTGATGTACTGGGCCGTACTAACTGCCCTCTGTAGTGCCTTGCGGTCGGAGGCCGAGCAGTTGCCATACCAGGCAGTGATGCAACAAGTCGGGATGCTCTCGATGGTGCAGCTGCAGAACTTTTGGGGATCTGAGGACCCATGCCTTTTCAGTCTCCTGATGGGGGAATAGGTTTTGTCGTGCCCTCTTCACGACTGTGTTGGTGTGCTTGGACCAAGTTAGTTTGTTGGTGATTTGGATACCAAGGAACTTGAAGCTCTCATCCTGCTCCCCTACAGCCCTGTCGATGAGAATGGGGGCGTGCTCGGTCCTCCTTTTCCTGTAGTCCACAATCATCTCCTTAGTCTTGATCACGTTGAGGGAGAGGTTGTTGTCCTGGCACCACACAGCCAGGTCTCTGACCTCCTCCCTATATGCTGTCTCGTCATTGTTGATGATCAGGCCTACCACTGTTGTGTCATCGGCAAACTTAATGATGGTGTTGGAGTCGTGCAGTCATGAGTGAACAGGGAGTACAGGAGGGGACTGAGCACGCACACCTGAGGGGATCAGCGTGGCGGATGTGTTGTTACCTACCCTTACCACCTGGGGGCGGCCCGTCAGGAAGTCCAGGATCCAGTTGCAGAGGGAGGGCAAAACATAAAAAGGATACAGCTTAATATTCAACCATTTAAGACTGAGATTTATGACTGTCACTCTGATTTGTCTCCTATATACATTAAATTGTTTGGAAACAACTATCACATATCACTTAAATTGGTACAGCACTCTCACTAATGGGTGCAACAAGTACATATAGACTCTTTCAAGGCACGCCTCAAAATGTGTTAATGGGTCACAATAATACCATGCACCCACAAAAGGCTTTTGCAACTCCTAAATTACAGTATGGTAGTGTATTCTGTGGTACTGAATACAGTAATTTACTGGCAGTACAGTAGCCAGTACTTTTCTGTAGGTTTCCAAAAATACAGTATTGTACTGTATTCTGTGTGGTGATACCAAATTACAGAAAATTACTGGCAGCACAGTAGTTAGTAAGTACTGCAGATTTACAGAACAATTATACTGCCATCTTGTGGCGATATGATGTAAATACATATACAAAATTATGCCCAAGTACCTTGGCGTTATAGCTAAAGTTCACTAGCTAACACTGCAGCCATGTGGTGAGATCTGAGTATGACAAGTGAATGCTTGTCTATCAGGGCCTGTATTCATAAAGCTGCTCAGAATAGTGAGCCTGACCTATGATCTGTTTTGATCCTAGATCAGCACTCATTCTCTAAGATTCTTGATGCATACTGCCTCAGAAATCCATCTCAGTCAAATTCATTTTGATCCCAAAAGGGGGCTGGAGGGTCTAAATATACAAATAAATCTCTCCCCACACCTTCACTGAGTGATCACTTTGTCTTATTGAACTATGTAAGGGGTCATTAACTGTCTGTGTGCCATGCGATCATTAGGCTTTATTTCTATCACAGCTTGTTTGCGAGAACGGAAAGAAACCCCACAGTAATTTACATGCATTGTGTGTGTGTGTGTGTGTGTGTGTAGCTGGGTTGCTTGCCGTGCTAAAGAACATTAATGTGTCCAGGGTTTTGTCTGTGTTTCTGCTCTCCATTACCATTCAATCAAATGAATGAATGATCCTCCTCTATTGTCCCATTATAAAGCTTTATGGAGGTTTTATGGCACAGCAGATTATCATTGACTAGTCAGTAATAGGAGGGCTCATGGTGACAAGACAAATGGGATGCAATTTTGGCAACATTTGGGACATTTAATATTGCCTTTTCCTTTGTTGGGAGGTTCCTTAGGGTGTTCTCTGTGTTGTTATGTTAGGATGTTTAGGACCTAAATTATGAAACCTTAGGCCTAGTGGATCAGTTGTGAAGTATTCTGTAGGATAAGCATAGAGGACAACATGAGGACAAAATAGGTAAAAGGGGGATCTGGTGAATTGAAGCAACACGGGGACCCCCAAAACAAGTATCCCCATGTCTTCCTCACTCTGGGGGGTGATTGACGCCAGTAGCAGGGGTGCAGGGGTGACCCCCAAATTTCACTCCTGTCACTGTAATCTGATCTGCTACGCCTCTCCCCTTCCACCCCCTTAACCCCTACCCCCCTCCACAATCTGGGGGTGATTTTATTGAGTGAACCTCCAACCCCAACACCCACTCACACAATTACATGCACACATCCACCCGGTCCCCAGGCCTTCCATTGCTCAAGCCCCAGGATACAGATTATTACAGATGTGTATGAGGACAGATGAGACAGAGATTAGACAGATTTATCATTTCATAATAAACTAACACTTTGTTGGGGGTTGCCCAAATCAGATACATGGCCTTCACATGAAGCATATGGTTCTGTTGAAATCAGTAGATTTATCCTCTTTCCAACACTATGCTGGTTCAATAGCCTCATTTTTTTGTTTAAAAAAATGACCTTTTCCCAGTCCCCTCGATAACGTCTAAACACTTGTTTATCTTTCTAATATCCTACTCTTGAACAGTCATTATTTCTGAACATTAACACATTGATTTGTAAAGAAAATCATTACACTGAGGCCAGTGATACTCATGTTATTGATTGAGAATATTTTTTCAACACTTGTGCTACACTGGAGTGTCCAACAACACTCCCTTTTGGACCTCAACTAGTCTAGTTGTCTCATTCATGGGTTCAAGGACAAGACTGTGAAGTAATCACTTTTTTCCATTCATTGTCCACAAACCTCCCCAAACCTCCCTAACCAACCCCCTTTCCATGCTACCCTGTCCAATATCATTATTCCCCTGCCGCCCCCTTTAGCTTAGGGTCTATGGGGAGATCATATTTTTTAATTTTTGAAACACAATGAGAGTAGATGCAAGCAGAAGGTCCACCTTAATCTATCAACACTCCTTCAGAGGATGCCTGGGTGCAGAGTGACAGGCATCTCATCGTGTGTGTGTGTGCTGTGTGTGTGTGTGTGTGTGACAGGCTCAAAATCGGTGGGCCGGTGGGCCGGGTGGGGTAGAGGACAACAGACGCAATTAATGCTCATGAAATGCAAATGGAGTTTTATATCACGTGTGGGAGGGGGGGTCATCTGGCCCTGTCACCATCTGCTACTGCTATCGCCACAGTAAGGGCTTTTCGGAACAGGGATAATTTGCAGCTTTAATCATTTTCTCTCTTAATTAAAAAATTGGGAAGGAGAGGGCTGAAGGGTAGAAGAGGTCATAGACGTGCCAACCAGGTCTCACGGTCTCACTTCAGTACTCAACATTTGTCCGGTGGGAGGGGATAAACTTACAATTTAAATGGTAGAGTTGTGGCAATATTTACGACTGGTTAAGGTAAGGGTTAAGGTTTGGGATAGATTTAAAACAAGTGCCTAACACTGGGATTGAACCTGCGACCCTTGGAGCTGGAATGCACAGTTTCAGGATTTCCTCTATCCCCATCCACAGTGCCCTACTAACATGCTGACCACACGGCCCGTTGCAAAATAAATGTACACATACATGTTATTCAATCATTGCACCCACACTACTCGCGCGTGTCAACGAGCGTCTGCTCAGCCAGGCGCTAAAATAGAACTTGGTTCTATTTGTGACGCTTGACACGCTGCAAGTCCTGCCTCTCCCATCTCCTGATAGTTTTTTTGAGCATATACCCACGTGGGTGATTGAAAGATGAACTGAGGTCCACACTCCAGTCCAGTTGGTGGTGGGAATGCACCTTAAAGTTGGTGGCCAACCGCCATATAAAGTCCAAAGAAGAAGAAGAAGCCTGAAGGAGGAGAGATTACTAGAAACAAACTCTATTTACCCTTTTATCTGTGGATTAATTGTTGGAGTAGAGGACCTTGTGCATCTCAGGTAAAATAACAACCCAATGTTTATATCCCATGACAAATTAGCTAACAACAGCAAGATACCTAGCTAAATTGGCATAATTTATTTATGCTTTTCGACCTGCCCCCAAATTATATAGTTGGTTCAGAGTTAATTAGATTTTTCAACCTGCGTGTCCTGATCGGGTCTGGTGTGGGTGGACAAAATTAACACACGCGAGCAGTGTGTCAGCATGTAAGTCACGAGCCTACTAGATGGTACGGTAATAGATGCTCATGTTGCCGCTGGTGGACAGTATTGAAGTCATTTCCTGACGTCCTGGGGATCTGAACAAAGAGTTGAATACTGTAGTTGATCTGGTGTGACCTGGCTGGGTGAGATTAAAACAATGGCTCTGTAATCAGAGATCTGACCTGGCTCGCTATACACACACACACACACACACACACACACACACACACACACACACACACACACACACACACACACACACACACACACACACACACACACATGTACATTTGAAGTCGGAAGTTTACATACACCTTAGCCAAATACATTTAAACTCAGTTTTTCACAATTCCTGACATTTAATCCTAGTAATAATTCCCTGTCTTAGGTCAGTTAGGATCACCACTTTATTTTAACAATGTGAATTGTCAGAATAATAGTAGAGAGAATGATTTATTTCACCTTTTATTTCTTTCATCACATTCCAACTGTGTCAGAAGTTTACATATACTCAATAAGTATTTGGTAGCATTGCCTTTAAATTGTTGAACTTGGGTCAAACGTTTTGGGTAGCCTTCCACAAGCTTTCCACAATAAGTTGGGTGAATTTTGGCCCATTCCTCCTGACAGAGCTGGTGTAACTGAGTCAGGTTTGTAGGCCTCCTTGCTCGCACATGCTTTTTCAGTTCTGGCCACACATTTTCTATGGGATTGAGGTCAAGGCTTTGTGATGGCCACTCCAATACCTTGACTTTGTTGTCCTTAAGCCATTTTGCCATAATTTTGGAAGTATGCTTGGCTCACTGTCCATTTGGAAGACCCATTGTCGACCAAGCTTTAATTTCCTGACTGATGTCTTGAGATGTTGCTTCAATATATCCACATCATTTTCCTGCCTCATGATGCCATCTATTTTGTGAAGTGCACCAGTCCCTCCTGCAGCAAAGCTCCCCCAAAACATAATGCTGCCACCCCTGTGCTTCACGGTTGGGATGGTGTTCTTCGGCTTGCAAGCCTCACCCCTTTTTTCTCCAAACATAACGATGGTCATTATGGCCAAACAGTTCTATTTTTGTTTCATCAGACCAGAGGACATTTCTCTAAAAAGTACGATCTTCGTCCCCATGTGCAGTTGCAAACCATAGTCTGGCTTTTTTATGGTGGTTTTAGAGCGGTGCGTCTTCCTTGCTGAGCGGCCTTTCAGGTTATGTCGATATAGGACTCGTTTTACTGTGGATATAGATACTTTTGTACCTGTTTCCTCCAGCATCTTCACAAGGTCCTTTGCTGTTGTTCTGGGATTGATTTGCACTTTTCGCACCAAAGTATATTCATCTCTAGGAGACAGAACGCGTCTCCTTCCTGAGCAGTATGACGGCTGCGTGGTCCTATGGTGTTTATACTTGCGTACTATTGTTTGTACAGATGAACGTGGTACCGTCAGCCGTTTGGATATTTCTCCGAAGGATGAACCAGACTTGTGGAGGTCGACAATTTTTTTTCTGATGTCTTGGCTGATTTCTTTTGATTTTCCCATCATGTCAAGCAAAGAGGCACTGAGCTTGAAGGTAGGCCTTGAAATACATCCACAGGTACACCTCCAATTGACTCAAATGATGTCAATTAGCCTATCAGAAGCTTCTAAAGCCATGACATAATTTTCTGGAATTTTCCAAGCTGTTTAAAGGCACAGTCAATTTAGTGTATGTAAACGTCTGACCCACTGGAATTGTGACACACAGTGAATTATAAGTGAAATAATCTGTCTGTAAACAATTGTTGGAAAAATTACTTGTCATGCACAAAGTAGATGTCGTAACCGACTTGCCAAAATTATAGTTTGTTCACAAGAAATGTGTGGAGTGGTTGAAAAATTAGTTTTAATGACTCCAACCTAAGTGTATGTAAACTTCCAACTTCAACTGTACACAGTTGTTGTGCTTTCACATCACCGCCCTCTTCAAAGGTGACCCTGGCTCAAGGTGCACCTCTTTCCTAAAGGGTCTATAAATCCCTATGGGCGGGCGTCTGAGGGCGATGGTTGTTTAAGAACATGATCCCGGTCCGCTGTGGCTCTAGTCATAACCTGTAACTGAGAAAACAGGTTACTAGCCTGGGCCCTGATCGAACTAACCCTGCCTGCTTCTCCCCTGAGCGCTGTTCTAAGAGGTCAAAGTGGACAAGCTGTGTTTTTTCCCCCTCTCCCCAGTGGCAGAGACATTCATTCATCATGAGGGGGAAAGGCCCAGTGGCCCACGCCTTATTGAACACCCCTGGACATTGAACCCCTCAGGCTCTCCAGACCGTCCCCAAGGTTCCCCAAGGTCAAGACTGAGCCCGTCATCGTCACACATATCTGAACTCTACCCTTTAGGGCGTTCATCATGTAAAGGAATAAAGGAAACTCAGGGCTGATGCAATCCTCGAACTAAACCAACTCTAACCCCTTCTCCTCCTTCATCCATCAACTTCACTTATGCAAACACACATTCACTCTGAAGTTCTAATACTTTTATTGGCAGTGAAAGAGGAAGACAAGGGACTGAATGGTTTACAACACAATTGGAAAGATAGATGGAGAGCAGCTTTTAGCCGGATTTTGATTGTGTGTAGTGGTGCAGAAATATAGGCCTCTCAATACTTAATCTAAATATACGGTCAACATGGCTTCAACATACCTCAAAACAGATGGGGAACATCAGTGTTTACATGATATCTAACAAATGGGTACTGTCCTTCTAGTGAAAAATAAAGCAGACCCTTGTAGCACTAATATTGACATGCAGCAGGGCCAAGCACATACTTACCATCGGGGTCATTATAAAGATCAATGCTTCTAAAGCTGAAACCCCTCCCTTTGACACCAGAACATCTGTAGTGCTGTCTGAGTGATCTTACGTGTTGTCGTGTAAACGATGACAAATCCTATTAGAAGAGAAACGCAGAGGCAAGCGCATGCCAGCGAACAGCCATTTTTAGATTTCAATGGAGACCGGTGTTGAGCAAGGACTGGTAGGAATCTGTCCGGGTCCATATGAAGCAAATAATGCTGGCATTTTGCCAATGTAATTATAGACAGAAACACACACATGCATGCCTGAGATACACACACACACGCAAACATGCTCACGAGCACTCATACACATGATAGATTTGACCATTTGGAGAGTTGCATTCTTGAGATGAACAAGTCTGGGGAAAATATGAATTCATTAATAGCAGACATTTATATTATCAGACTAGGGTTGTGTCTCAAATGGCACCCTATTCCCTATATAGTGCACTACTTTTGATCAGGATCCATAGGGCTCTGATCAAAGGTACTATATAGGGAATCGGGTGCCATTTGAGACACATCCCTAGTCCTCTCTGGGCCCAGTAAAAGCCTGATACACACCCCCCCCCCCCCCCCCCCCCCCCCGCCGGACGGACAGACAGACGCTCGGCAGTAAAACCCACTGAAAGCCAATGAAGCCTCATAAACTCCCTGGGCAGTAATACATACAGCCTTCGATAGGAAATAGATACTAAGCAGCTTTTATGATATAGGCATATACCATCCCCTCACTCTGAAGATACACACAGGCGAGACACGCAAGCATGGAAGCACGCACATGCACGCACGCACACACTGTAAATAAATCAAATTGATAC
Source organism: Salvelinus namaycush (assembly GCF_016432855.1). Lineage (NCBI taxonomy): Eukaryota > Metazoa > Chordata > Actinopteri > Salmoniformes > Salmonidae > Salvelinus > Salvelinus namaycush. The sequence continues at coordinate 14,973,096 of NC_052341.1, forward strand.
TCATCTGAGTGTGTCTGTCTTTTACTCCCCATTGATTTTGAACATTGGGCTCTTTGTTTTGGAGCTAAGCGAGTGTTTGAAATCACAACAACAACAACAACAACAACAACAACATAGATGTGTTGTGGTTTCACCAACTGGCCAGATAGTGGCAGTATAACCCACATGATTGCAATGCTGTCTTTAATGTGTCGTGTTCACAATTTCCCTCTTTATTCTCCCCTGGGCTTTAGCTCAAAGGATCAAGAGTCTGATGTGGCATGCTGACAACCTAGGTTAAAACCCAGACGGTCACACTTGCTTTGATTGGATTTTAAAGAGGCAAGCTCGTGAGGCACTACAAGTTATATTCTTCAAGAATCAATCAATATATCGTTAACCTAAAAGTAAAAAAATGGATGTGCCAAACCCAGATTGCCCCTTTAAGTTAGCTTACATGTGACATTTACACAAGTTTTGCACATGTGAAATCATGTGAAACCATGTGTTTTTGGAATACTTCACGTGATGATATTTAACATGAAGTTTCACAGGTGATGCCTGCAAAGAAAAAAGCCATGAGGTGACTCACAATTGTCCGGGTTAGGGGAGTTTTTGGCCAGCAGGGATTTTCTTGTTTCATTGTGCTCTAGCGACTCCTTGTGGTGGGCCGGGTGCCTGCAAGCTGACTCGGTCGTCAGTTGGACGGTGTTTCCTCTGACACATTGGTGCGGCTGGCTTCTGGGTTAAGGGAGCTGGGTTGTGTTTCGGAGAACGCAAGGCTCTCTCCCGAGTCTGTAGGGGAATTGCAGCGATGAGACAAGACTGTAACTACCAATTGTGGAGAAAAGGGGTAAAAAAGTTGCCAAGAATCAAATCAATAATTGAGCGATTAGCTGATTAGCTGACAACACCAAAAGTAGTAGTGCTCAGGGACACTTGACATAAAGGCCTAGATTCACGCGATAGCCGACACCCTCATAGGTGGTGTTATGGCGGTGGGGCGATACTGATGATTTGTCGCTACATATGGTTTGTTTACAAAGCTGGTTAGGATAACTATTGTGGCACGTTAGGATGATTATTGTGGCATGCTAGGATAACTAACGTGGGGCACTAGGATAATTAACGTGGCACGTTAGGATAACTAATGTGGCATGTTGGGATAATTAACCTGACACGTTAGGATAATTAGGTAGCTAGGAACCAAGTAGCTAAGAGGTTGTGAGTTCAAATCCCAAGTGGGGTTAAGTCCAAAGTAATCAACATACTGTCCATTAACACCTTAATTTAGCTGTAAAAATACAGTAACTAGTTGTAGTTTTACTGTATTTTCACCACAACTAGACAAAAACCTCCAGGAGACCATGACACAATGTTCAATAGAACTTCCTAAAAACTTCCTTGGGGACATCCCTGCACAGCACAGATTAATTTACACTGAGAGTGTTAAATCAACAGTGAAAGAGTTGAGTCTCTAGACCCATAAAGATATCGTAATAGCGTTAAATTAACACACTGTCTTATTGTAAAGCCTTATTCAAATATTTCCCAGAGTGCTTTTCAAATAAATTGTAGAGTTACCGCCCATGACTGGATTTATTAGTGACACAGACATGTTTGTTGCATTCAATTATTTTCGGTCCTACGGACTTCACCAAGTGAGATCAAACGTTTGGGCACACATATTCATTCAAGGGTTTTTCTTAATTTTTTTATTTTCTACATTCTACATCTGGCTACCCGGACTATTTGCATTGTGTGTCTACCTATCTTTACCTACCTATTGTTTACCTAATACCTTTTTTGCACTATTGGTTAGAGCCTGTTAGTAAGCATGTCACTGTAAGGTCTACAACCTGTTGTATTCGGCGCACATGACAAATAAACTTGGATTTGATTTACATTGTAGAACAACAGTGAAGACATCAGAACTATGAAAAAACACATATGGAAACATAAAGTAACCAAAAAAGTGTCAAAATCTAAATGTATTAAATATTTTACATTCCTCAAATAGCAAATCTTTGCTTGATGACAGCTTTGCACACTCTTAGCATTCTCTCAACAAGCTTCATGAGGTAGTCACCTGGAATGCGTTTCTATTAACAGGTATGCATTGTTAAAAGTTAATTTGGGGAATTTCTTTCCTTTTGAATGCGTTTGAGCCAATCAGTTGTGTTGTGACAAGGCAGGGTTGGTATACAGAAGATTGCCCTATTTCGTAAAATACCAAGTCCATATTATGGCAAGAACAGCTCAAATAAGCAAAGATAAATGACAGTCCATCATTACTTTAAAACTTCTTATGGCTAGGGGTTCCAACATCCCGCTGAAAAGGCAGAGCGCGAAATTCAAAAATATTTTTTAGAAATATGTAACTTTCATACATTCACAAGTGCAATACACCAAATTAAAGCTTAACTTCTTGTTAATCTACCCATCGTGTCCAATTTCCAAAAGGCTTTACAGCGAAAGCACACCATATGATTATGTTAGGTCGGAGCCTAGTCACAAAAACAAAATTCAGCCATTTTCCAGCCAAAGAGAGGAGTGACAAAAAGCAGAAATAGAGATAAAATTAATCACTAACCTTTGATGATCTTCATCAGATGGCACTCATAGGACTTCATGGTACACAATACATTTATGTTTGGTTCGATAAAGTTCATATTTATATCCAAAAATCGCAGTTTACATTGGCACGTTATGGTCAGTAATGTTGTGCCTCGAAACCATCCGGCGAATTTTCAGAGAGTCACATCAATTTACAGAAATACTCATCATAAACTTTGATAAAAGATACAACTGTTTTGCACAGAATTAAAGATATACTTCTCCTTAATGCAACCGCTGTGTTAGATTTCAAAAAAACTTTACGGAAAAAGCACACCATGCAATAATCTGAGTACGGCGCTCAGACACAAAAACAAGCTATACAGGTACCCGCCATGTTGTGGAGTCAACAGAAGTCAGAAATAGCATTATAAATATTCACTTACCTTTGATGATCCTCATCAGAATGCACTCCCAGGAATCCCAGTTCCACAATAAATGTTTGTTTTGTTCGATAAAGTCCATCATTTATGTCCAAATACCTCCTTTTTGCGCGTTCAGTTCACAATCCAAACTCACGAGGCGCGGGCAAGTACAGGCGAAAGTTCAGACGAAAAGTCAAAAAAGTTCCGTTACAGTTCGTAGAAACATGTCAAACGATGTATAGAATCAATCTTTAGGATGTTTTTAACATAAATCTTCAATAATGTGTCAACCGGATAATTTCTTTGTCTTTAGAAATGCAATGGAATGCAGGTCGCTCCCACGGCTATGCGCGTGACCAGCTCATGGCATTCTGCCAGACACCTGGTTGAAACAGCTCTCATTCCCCCCTCCTTCACAGTAGAAGCCATAAACAAGGTTCTAAAGACTGTTGACATCTAGTAGAAGCCTTAGGAAGTGCAGTATGACCCCATAGACACTGTATATTAGAAAGGCAATGAGTCGAAAAACTACAAACCTCAGATTTCCCACTTCCTGGTTGGATTTTTCTCAGGTTTTCGCCTGCCATATGAGTTATGTTATACTCACAGACATCATTCAAACTGTTTTAGAAACTTCAGAGTGTTTTCTATACAGATATACTAATAATATGCATATATTAGCTTCTGGGCCTGAGTAGCAGGAAGTTTACTCTGGGCACGTTTTTCATCCAAACATGAAAATGCTGCCCCCTATCCCAAACAGGAGACATGAAAGTCAGTCAATCTGGAATATTTCAATAACTTTTCTTCAAGTGCAGTCGCAAAAACCATCAAGCGCTATGATGAAACTGTCTCTCTCTATTTGCACCAGTAGCATGAGGAGGGATCCTACTGTACCTGGAAGTATAGATGGAATCTTCTACTACATATATCCCAATGCAACACGGCTAGCTGATCCACAGGTATTATCTGTAGTGTAAGTCTATAGGCCAGTTTCCCGGACAGAGATACAGTCTAGGCCTGGACTAAAAAGGATTTTAAATTGAGAATTTCCATTGAACATCCTTTCTAAGTCCAGGGGTATGCTTGATCGGTGTCAAGGAAACTGTCCCTCTGAGTCCTCCAGTCTCACCACATCTTACCTCATCATATGCTTGGGATACCTGAATGTTCAGTTTATGACTCTTATTTGTCTTCATTGTCTTCAATGGATTGTTTTCGTACACCATATGCTTGGATACCTGATTTCTCTCAGAAGCTACAACAAATACAACAACAACTGTTATAAGTGAGTCTTCAGTATTAGGGTGTGGGTTTGATTTAGAATTCTCAGTATTGATTTGGCACAGTGAAGATCTTGCATAGTTGGCTCATTCAGCTATGCCAGGAAGATTTATGACATGGAATGTTGTATTACCTCAATTGCCCTGAACGTTAAGCAACTGTATTTAAATCTTATTAGACCCTTGCCAATGACAACAATAATGTGTGTGAAAGAGGATGGTGACCTAATATGTTGAAAACTTGTTCTGCGATTTTGTGCCTTTCTGTCTGTGCTTGTTGAACAGTGGTACCAACTTTGTGTCTGGTTTTACCATCTTCTCAATACTGGGTTATATGGCTGGAGAACAGGGTATGGACATCTTCGTAGTTGCTGAGTCAGGTGACACTCTAAAGCAGTGGTATCCAAACCTCTCTTTGGGGACACCCAGACATTTCACTATTTTGTTGTAGCCCTGAACTAGCTCATTGATTTACCTAAACTGAGAGAGCGGAAAGCTGAGAGAGAAAAATACACTGCTCAAAAAAATAAAGGGAACAATTAAACAACACAATGTAACTCCAAGTCAATCACACTTCTGTGAAATCAAACTGTCCACTTAGGAAGCAACACTGATTGACAATAAATTTCACATGCTGTTGTGCAAATGGAATAGACAACAGGTAGAAATTATAGGCAATTAGCAAGACACCCCCAATAAATGAGTGGTTCTGCAGGTGATGACCACAGACCACTTTGCAGTTCCTATGCTTCCTGGCTGATGTTTTGGTCACTTTTGAATGCTGGCGGTGCTTTCACTCTAGTGGTAGCATGAGACGGAGTCTACAACCCACACAAGTGGCTCAGGTAGTGCAGCTCATCCAGGATGGCACATCAATGCGAGCTGTGGCAAGAAGGTTTGCTGTGTCTGTCAGCGTAGTGTCCAGAGCATGGAGGCGCTACCAGGAGACAGGCCAGTACATCAGGAGACGTGGAGGAGGCCGTAGGAGGGCAACAACCCAGCAGCAGGACCGCTACCTCCGCCTTTGTGCAAGGAGGAGCACTGCCAGAGCCCTGCAAACTGACCTCCAGCAGGCCACAAATGTGCATGTGTCTGCTCAAACGGTCAGAAACAGACTCCATGAGAGTGGTATGAGGGCCCGACATCCACAGGTGGGGGTTGTGCTTACAGCCCAACACCGTGCAGGACGTTTGGCATTTGCCAGAGAACACCAAGATTGGCAAATTCGCCACTGGCGCCCTGTGCTCTTCACAGATGAAAGCAGGTTCACACTGAGCACATGAGCACATGTGACAGACGTGACAGAGTCTGGAGACGCCGTGGAGAACGTTCTGCTGCCTGCAACATCCTCCAGCATGACCGGTTTGGCGGTGGGTCAGTCATGGTGTGGGGTGGCATTTCTTTGGGGGGCCGCACAGCCCTCCATGTGCTCGCCAGAGATAGCCTGACTGCCATTAGGTACCGAGATGAGATCCTCAGACCCCTTGTGAGACCATATGCTGGTGCGGTTGGCCCTGGGTTCCTCCTAATGCAAGACAATGCTAGACCTCATGTGGCTGGAGTGTGTCAGCAGTTCCTGCAAGAGGAAGGCATTGATGCTATGGACTGGCCCGTCCGTTCCCCAGACTTGAATCCAATTGAGCACATCTGGGACATCATGTCTCGCTCCATACACCAACGCCACGTTGCACCACAGACTGTCCGGGAGTTGGCGGATGCTTTAGTCCAGGTCTGGGAGGAGATCCCTCAGGAGACCATCCGCCACCACATCAGGAGCATGCCCAGGCGTTGTAGGGAGGTCATACAGGCACGTGGAGGCCACACACACTACCTAGCCTCATTTTGACTTGTTTTAAGGACATTACATCAAAGTTGGATCAGCCTGTAGTGTGGTTTTCCACTTTAATTTTGATAAATTCGATTTCCATTGATCATGTTTGTGTGATTTTGTTGTCAGCACATTCAACTATGTAAAGAAAAAAGTATTTAATAAGAATATTTCATTCATTCAGATCTAGGATGTGTTATTTTAGTGTTCCCTTTATTTTTTTGAGCAGTGTAATATTTAAGACGAACAGTATCTGGTTTTCTATGTTATCCTCAGCCTCCACTTTAACCATCAGCAATTGCCCATCTGCTTTAGCTGGGTAAAGTAGTCACAGCTCACACTTCCCTCAACTGAAATTTTTTTCAATACACCTTCACCTTGTTTGCCTCATGGAATCATCAACTTTGCTGACATACACGTAACAGAATATACACGTAACATAATATTTCATTTAATTAGTTCAATTGAATTACATTTGGTACAGAGGTACAGATATACTGTAACGATTTGTCTTGTTGTTGCCCTACTGCAGGTCCTGGCCTGGTGTTCATAGTGTACTCCCAGGCAGTGTCCCTGCTCCCCTGCCGTCAGTTCTGGGCTGTGTGTTTCTTCTCCATGATCATCCTGTTAGGATTGGACAGCCAGGTAAGATTTCAACACCCACCACACCCTCCATCTAGGTGTCCTGTCCCTGCTGTGTCCCTCCCTCTCCCTTCCCATGTACATTACCCTCTTTCTCAAGTTCTCCAGTTTGTCGGCCTTGAGAGCCTTATGGCCTCGGTAACGGACATCTACCTCAACGTTCTCAGAAAGGGCTACCGGAGGGAGCTGCTGCTGCTGCTGCTGCCTGGTCAGACTCATCATGGTCACAGAGGTGAGAGGTCACAGACACAGGTCACCGCTGCAAAAAAAGCTCTCAAACCATTGTTGTTGTGTGATGACAGGTAAAAGTGGTTCTCTGATAGAAGAACAAATGAGATGGCGACCTATTTCTAGCTCCTTGCCAACTTTACAATAATTCGTTTTTTTGTGTGTTATTTTTTACCTTATTCGTGTTTCTAGTTTTTTATTTCTATTTGTGTACTTGATTTTACATTTTTACTGCACTGTTCTGAGCTAGTAACACTAGCATTTTGCTGCACCTGCTACAACATCTGCTAAACTGTGCACGTGACCAATAAACTTTGATTTGAGGTAAGTAGAGGTAAAATAACTTTAAAACAATCAGCGATGAAAGGGTGGGGATGAAAGGGTGTCTAAGCAAGGCTTTTTGTCAAACTAAATATCTCAAATTAGTTGTAATGAATGTCTATTTCGCTGCAGTGTGGCCTCTACATCATCCAGCTGTTTGATCATTATGTGTGCAGTGGTGCAACTCTGCTAGTCCTCTCCATATGCCGTCACTCAGTGTTGGATGGATATATGGTAATACACCAATATGGAAAACTAGCTTCATCACCATATTTATTCTCATTCTCAAGTATTTTGTTATAGTTCATAGTTATAGTTCCTTTAACTATCCCTTTAAAAACAAGGAAACTGTTCATGAGTACACCTGTCTGTCTCTGTCCAAGGTGCTAAACGTTTCTGTGTCAACATTGAGGATATGATTGGCTACAGGCCCAAGTCTCTGGTGAAGTACTGTTGGCTATACCTCACCCCTACTATGTGCACAGTGACTTCAGGTCAAGTCCATTTCTATCATTATTTTGCTTACATTTATGGATATAATTTCACAATTGCAGTTGCTTACAATACCATATTCTATTAATATAAAATAAGACGAGATAAGAACGAAACAACATATTTTGGACATCTATTTCCTCTTCCAGGGAACCTTTGTGTTGTCGCTGCTGAAGTACAACCCTCTGAAGTTCAACAACACCTATGTGTACCCGTGGTGGGCCTACGGGCTGGGCTGGTTCCTGGCTATGTCCTCCCTCTCTCTCATCCCCATTACTATGGTCTACAAACTGTACCGAGGCAATGGGACATTTCTGGCAATGGCATTTTAGTTTTTCTCTTGAATATTTAGCACTTGAAAGAGAATTCTTATTGCTGCTAGATAAAATAAAATAAATTATGACAATCCGATCAATAAGGCTGGGACATTTCATCTGGGCCTGTCTCATATTTTTTTAACTATTCTGAGATACATTTTGAAGAATGCTTTCACTGCAAATTGATTATACTTATATTGATACCGCTTTACTTCTCCAGCGCCTCGAGGTGATCTGTCGGCCAGCAGATGATCTTCCCATGATGAAGAAGGATATGGCAGGTCTTTATGCTCTGAACCGTGTTACTGACGATGAGAAAACATTCAGCAATAATCTACGGACTGACTGACTGTTGCACTAATCATTTTAGGGTGGTTTCCCGAATATTAAGCCTAGTCCTGGACTAAAAATATTTTTCAGTGGAGATTCTCCATTGAGCTTGTTTTAAGTACAGGAAACCGGCCATTCATATTCTATTTTTATAACTTTAAAAAACGTTTTGTTTTATGATGTTGTTTTTATTTAGCGTAAAATAGCTTCGAATAGACCACCTAAACATTTTGTGTATACAGTTGAAGTCGGAAGTTTACATACACCTTAGCCAAATACATTTAAACTCAGTTTTTCACAATTCCTGACATTTAATCCTTGTAAGAATTCCCTGTCTTAAGTCAGTTAGGATCACCACTTTATTTTAACAATGTGAAATGTCAGAATAATAGTAGAAAGAATGATTTATTTCAGCTTTTATTTCTTTCATCACATTCCCAGTGGGTCAGAAGTTTACATACACTCAATTAGTATTTGGTAGCATTGCCTTTAAATTGTTGAATTTGTGTCAAACGTTTTGGGTAGCCTTCCACAAGCTTCCCACAATAAGTTGGGTGAATTTTGGCCCATTCCTCCTGACAGAGCTGGTGTAACTGAGTCAGGTTTGTAGGCCTCCTTGCTCGCACATGCTTTTCAAGTTCTGCACACATATTTTCTATAGGATTGAGGTCAGGGCTTTGTGATGGCCACTCCAATACCTTGACTTTGTTGTCCTTAAGCCATTTTGCCACAACTTTGGAAGTATGCTTGGGGTCATTGTCCATTTGGAAGACCCATTTGCGACCAAGTTTTCTTTAACTTCCTGACTGATGTCTTGAGATGTTGCTTCAATATATCCACATAATTTTCCTGCCTCATGATGCCATCTATTTTGTGAAGTGCACCAGTCCCTCCTGCAGCAAAGCACCCCCACAACATGATGGTGCCACCCCTGTGCTTCACGGTTGGGATGGTGTTCTTTGGCTTGCAAGCCTCACCCCTTTTCCCTCCAAACATAACGATGGTCATTATGGCCAAACTTTTGTTTCATCAGACCAGAGGACATTTCTCCAAAAAGTACGATCTTTGTCCCCTTGTGCAGTTGCAAACCGTATGCAAATTAATTACTTAAAAATCATACAATGTGATTTTCTGGATTTTTGTTTTAGATTCCGTCTCTCACAGTTGAAGTGTACCTATGATAAAAATTACAGACCTCTACATGCTTTGTAAGTGGGAAACCTGCAAAATCGGCAGTGTATCAAATACTTGTTCTCCCCACTTAATATTTCACCTTTTTTTAACCAGGTAGGCCAGTTGAGAACAAATTGTCATTTACAACTGCGACCTGGCCAAGATAAAGCAAAGCAGTGCGACACAAACAACAACAACACAGAGTTTCACATGGAATAAACAAACATACAGTCAATAACACATTAGGGGAAAAAATTATATATACAGTGTGTGCAAATGAGGTAAGATAAGGGAGGTAAGGCAATAAATAGGCCATAGAAGTGAAATAATTACAATTTAGCATTAATCCCGGAGTGATAGACGTGCAGATGATGATGTGCAAGTAGAGATACTGGGGTGCAAAAGAGCAAGAGGGTAAGTAATAATATGGTGATGAAGTAGTTGGGTGTGCTATTTACAGATGGGCTGTGTACAGGTGCAGTGATCGGTAAACTGCTCTGACAGCTGATGCTTAAAGTTAGAGAGGAAGATATAAGACTCCAGCGTCAGAGATTTTTGCAATTCGTTCCAGTCATTGGCAGCAGAGAACTGTAAGGAAAGGCGCTCAAAGGGACCAGTGCAATATACCTGCTGGAGCGCGTGCTATGGGTGGATGTTGCTATGGTGACCAGTGAGCTGAGATACGGCGAGGCTTTACCTAGCAAAGACTTAAAGATGACCTGGAGCCAGTGGGTTTAGCGAAATTATATGTAGTGAGGGCCAGCCAATGAGAGCATACAGTTCGCAGTGGTGGATAGTATATGGGTCTTTGGTGACAAAAAAGAGGGCACTTTTTTAAATTTACCTAGGCAAGTCAGTTAAGAACAAATTCTAATTTTCAATGAGGGTCCATGAACATTGGGTTAACTGCCTTTTTCAGGGGCAGAAGGACAGATTTTTACCTTGTCAGCTCAGGGATTTGATCTTGCAACCTTCCGGGTACTAGACCAACTCTCTAACCACTAGGCTATCCGCCACCCCACTGTAATAGATTACTTCCAGTTTGCTGAATAGAGTGTTGGGGGCTATTTTGTAAATGACATCGCCGAAGTCATGGATCAGTAGGATAGTCAGTTTTACAAGGGTATGTTTGGCAGCATGAGTGAAGGAGGCTTTGTTGCGAAATAGGAAGCCGATTCTAGATTTAATTTTGGATTGGAGATGCTTAATAGTGTAGTCTGGAAGGAGAGTTTACAGTCTAACCAGACACCTAGGTATTTGTAGTTGTCCACATATTCTAGGTCAGAACCGCCCAGAGTAGTGATGCTAGTCAGGCGGGAGGATGCGGGCAGCAATCGGTTGAAGAGCATGCACTTAGTTTTACTAGCATTTAAAAGCATTTGGAGGCCACGGAAGGAGTGTTGTATGGCGTTGAAGCTCGTTTGGAGGTTTGTTAGCACAGTGTCCAAACAAGGGCCAGATATATACAGAATGGTGTCGTCTGATTAGGGATGGATCAGAGAATCACCAGCAGCAAGAGCAACATCATTGATATTTACAGAGAAAAGAGTCGGCCCAAGAATTGAACCCTGTGGCACCCCCATAGAGACTGCCAGAGGTCCGGACAACAGGCCCTCCGATTTGACACACTGAACTCTATCTGAGAAGTAGTTGGTGAACCAGGTGAGGCAGTCATTTGAGAAGCCAAGGCTATTAAGTCTGTCTATAAGAATGCTGTGATTGACAGAGTCGAAAGCCTTGGCCAGGTTGATGAAGACGGCTGTCTTTTATCGATGGCGGTTATGATATAGTTTAGGACCTTGAGTATGGCTGAGGTGCACCCATGACCAGCTCGGAAACCAGATTGCATAGTGGAGACAGTAAGGTGGGATTCTAAATGGTCGGTGATCTGTTTATTAACTTGGATTTGCTGCAGGGGGTGCTGAGTTGTTGGCCGGGGTAGGGGTAGCCAGGTGGAAAGCATGGCTAGCCGTAGATAAATGCTTCTTGAAATTATTGCTTCTTCTAATTATTTTCGATTTAGATTTATCGTTGGTGACAGTGTTTCCTATCCTGAGTGCAGTGGGCAGCTGGGAAGAGCTGCTCTTATTCTCCATGGACATTATAGTGTCCCAAAACTTTTTGGAATCAGTGCTACAGGAAGCAAATTTCTGTTTGAAAAAGATAGCCTTAGCTTTCCTAACGGACTTAGTATATTTGTGCTGGTCAAGGGCAGTCAAGTCTGGGGTGAACCAAGGTCTATATCTGTTCTTAGTTCTACATTTTTTGAATGGGGCATGCTTATTTAAGACAGAGAGGAAAGCACTTTTGAAGAGAAACCAGGCATCCTCTACTGACGGGATGAGGTCAATATCCTTCCAGGATACCCGGGCCAGGTCGATTAGAAAGGCCTGCTCGCTGAAGTGCTTTAGGGAGCGTTTGACAGTGATGAGGGGTGGTCGTTTGACGGTGGACCCATTACAGACGCAGGCAATGAGGCAGTGATCGCTGAGATCCTGGTTGAAGACAGCAGAGGTGTATTTAGAGGGCAGGTTGGTCAGGATGATATCTAAGAGGGTGCCCATGGTTACGGGTTTAGGGTTGTACCTGGTATGTTCCTTGAGAATTTGTGTGAGATTGAGAGCATCTAGCTTAGATTGTAGGACGGCCAGGGTGTTAAGCATGCCCCCGTTTAGGTCACCTAACAGTATGAACTCTGAAGATAGATGGGGGGGCGATCAATTCACATATGGTGTCCAGGACACAGCTGGGGGCTGAAGGGGGTTTATAACAAGCGGCAATGGTGAGAGACTTGTTTCTGGAAAGGTGGATTTTTTAAAGTAGAAACTTGAATTGTTTGGGAACAGACCTGGATAGTATGACAGAACTCTCTGCAGTAGATTGTGACTCTGGCCCCTTTGGCAGTTCTATCTTGTCAGAAAATGTTATAGTTAGGCTAGGACATCCAGGTTGGTGGAGTGTGCTAAAGCAGTGAATAAAACAAACTTAGGGAGGAGGCTTCTAATGTTAACATGCATGAAACCAATGCTTTTACGGTTACAGAAGTCAACAAATGAGAGCGCCTGGGAAATGGGAGTGGTGCTGAGGGCTGCAAGGCCTGGGTTAACCTCTACATCACCAGAGGAACAGAGGAGGAGTAGGATAAGAGTACGGCAAAAGGCTAAAAGAACTGATTGTCTAGTGTGTTCGGGAACAGAGAGTAAAAGCAGCAGATTTCTGGGCACGGAAGAATAGATTCAAGGCATAATGTACAGACAAGGGATGTGAGTACAGTGGAGGTAAGCCTAGGCATTGAGTGACGATGAGATAGGTTTTGTCTCTAGAGGCACCATTTAAGCCAGGTGATGTCACCGCATGTATGGGGGGGTGGAACAAAAGGGCTAGCTAAGTCATATTGAGCAGGGCTGGAGGCTTTACAGAGAAATAAGACAAACATCACTAACCAAAACAGCAATAGACAAGGCATATTGACATTAGGGAGATGCATGTGTAGCCGAGTGATCATAGGGTCCAGTGTGTAGCTAGGCGAGCTGGAGGCACAGCGATTCAGACAGCTAGCAGGCCAGGGCTAGCAGGCTAACAGATGGGCCTCAGGGGGACGTCGCAACGGGAGAGCCTGTTGAAACCACCTTGGACGGTTACGTCGGCAGACCAGTTGTGATGGATCGGCGGGGCTCCGTGTCGGCAGCAAAGGGTCCAGGCCAATTGACAAAATAGGTAATTGAAGCCCAGGAATTGTCTGAGAAAAGCAGTCCGATATGCTCTGGGTTGATATCGCGCCGTGCAGACTGGCAGGAATTGACCGGGCTGAGGCTGGCAGATGTCCGAGTTAACGGTGATGACCGCTAGCGTGGCTAACTGACTACTAGCCAGTAGCTAGTTAGCTGGCTAGCTTCTGAGGGGGGGTTCCGTTTCTAAAGTATAAACAATAGCAGATCCGTACCACATTGGGTGTTGCGGGTTGCAGGAGAGTATGTTCAGTCCATAGATGGAAATTGAGATTAAAAATGTAAAAAATATATACGAAGAAAAAGGATATTTACACGGGACGGGACAAGACGAACAAAACAGACATCCGACTGCTACACTATCTTGGATTTTTAGATAGCAACAATGACAATAAGCTGCCATGTGGGGAAAGCCTAGAAGAGAATAAAGGGGGAAATTTGTCAGCGTGCCACAAGAGTGTCAGTCCGCTGAGCTAAAGCCTAGAGGAGAATAAAGGGTGAAATTTGTCAGCGTGCTACAAGACTGTTAGACCGCTGCGCTAAAGCCAAGTGGAGAATACCGGGGAAATTGTATACAGTACACAGTAAAGACAGCATTGCAAGTACCCCAAATTATCATATGGGTTATACTGACACTATCTGGCCAGTTGGTGACACCACAACTAATGTGTAACATCTACTGTATGTTCTAGTTATAGTTTTTTTGGGGCGGCTGGCGAAGGCATTCTACCGTCATTTCCGGTCACAACATGTAGACTTTTTTTTTTTTTTTTTTTGTCATTTAGCAGACGCTCTTATCCAGAGCGACTTACAGTAGAGTGCATACATTTTATTACATTTTTACATTTCATTACATTTTACATACTGAGACAAGGATATCCCTACCGGCCAAACCCTCCCTAACCCGGACGACGCTATGCCAATTGTGCGTCGCCCCACGGACCTCCCGGTTGCGGCCGGCTGCTACAGAGCCTGGGCGCGAACCCAGCCCAGCCTGGGCACGAACCCAGAGACTCTGGTGGCGCAGCTAGCACTGCGATGCAGTGCCCTAGACCACTGCGCCACCCGGGAGGTCCCTGTGACTTGTTGTGTGCTGCTCTGAGGTTTGTTGCTAACGTTTCTTTGCTACCTGGCAACTTTACCGTTATATATATTATATTTTTATTTTTCCCTCGCTCAACTTGTTTCATTCAACTTTTTCACCCCGGACGGTTTATCTGGACATGGTTCTACAGGACCTCCACCAGCCGAAGCTAAGTAGTAACATTAACATTATGCCTTCTAATTGCAGTCGCTGTACTCATAATATACAGGAGAACGATCGCCTTATGGCGAGGATAGCCGTGCTGCAAGCCCAGCTTCAGACGCAATCGTCAGGCAAGGGTAATTTAAGTGTAGGAAAGGATGAAACAGCGTATGTGTCACCAATAAGTACAGATAGTAGTATAAATCCCCAAGCACAGTCCCCGCAGCCGGACAATTTTCTCATGGCTTCTGGAAGGAAATGTTGTAGGAATGCTCAACCGGTGTCGCTCATTCAGTTGACAGAAACTTTAAACAGGTTCTCCCCATTAAGCCACGAGTCGGAGTCAGAGGCCGAGTCTTCTCTGGTCTCTCCTCCACCCGTTACGGGGTCTGAGACGCCGAAGCCTCCCACCATTAGCTCTGACAAATTGAACACGCTAGTCATTGGCGACTCCATTACCCGTAGTATTAGACTTAAAAGAATCATCCAGCGATCATACACTGTTTACCAGGGGGAAGGACTTCAAACGTTAAGGCTAATCTGAAGATGGTGCTGGCTAAGGGTGAAACTGGCGAGTGTAGAGAGTATAGGGATATTGTTATCCACATCGGCATCACCAAGCGCAACATAGCTTCAGCGTGTAAATCAGCTAGAAAGATGTGTCGGCATTGAATAATTGTCTCTGGCCCCCTCCCAATTAGGGGGAGTGATGAGCTCTACAGCAGAGTCTCACAACTCAAGCGCTG
The DNA here is from genome assembly GCF_016432855.1 of Salvelinus namaycush. NCBI lineage: Eukaryota > Metazoa > Chordata > Actinopteri > Salmoniformes > Salmonidae > Salvelinus > Salvelinus namaycush. The sequence continues at coordinate 14,988,390 of NC_052341.1, forward strand.
GTTGAAAAGTGTTTTCTGCCCCTTCCAAAAGATAGAATTTGTAGATAATTGTCCCTCTTTCTGGGACTCACCCACAAACGGGACCAAGCCTGGCCTGCTGAGGAGTGACGGACTCCATCCTAGCTGGAGGGGTGCTCTCATCTTATCTATGAACGAGATAGGGTGCAGGCCAGGCAGCAGACTGTTAGCCAGCCTGCCAGCTTAGTGGAGTCTGCCACTAGCATAGTCAGTGTAGTCAGCTCAGCTATCCCTATTGAGACCGTGTCTGTGCCTCGATCTAGGTTGGGCAAAACTAAACATGGCGGTGTTCGCCTTAGCAATCTCACTGGAATAAAGACCTCCTCCATTTCTGTTATTATTGCAAGAGATTGTGATATCTCACATCTCAAAATAGGGCTACTTAATGTTAGATCCCTCACTTCCAAGGCTGTTATAGTCAATGAACTAATCACTGATCATAATCTTGATGTGATTGGCCTGACTGAAACATGGCTTAAGCCTGATGAATTTACTGTGTTAAATGAGGCCTCTCCTCCTGGTTACACCAGTGACCATATCCCCTGCGCATCCCGCAAAGGCAGAAGTGTTGCTAACATTTACGATAACATATTTCAAATAACAAAAAAATACTGTTTTTGTCTTCTGAGCTTCTTGTCATAAAATCTATGCAGCCTACTCAATCACTTTTTATAGCTATTGTTTACAGGCCTCCTGGGCCGTATACAGCGTTCTACACTGAGTTCCCTGAATTCCTATCGGACCTTGTAGTCATGGCAGAAAATTTAATTTTTGGTGACTTTAATATTCACATGGAAAAGTCCACAGACCCACTCCAAAAGGCTTTCGGAGCCATCATCGACTCAGTGGGTTTTGTCCAACGTGTCTCCGGACCTACTCTCTGCCACGGTCATACTCTGGACCTAGTTTTGTCCCCTGGAATAAATATTGTGGATCTTAATGTTTTTCCTCATAATCCTGGACTATCGGACCACCATTTTATTACGTTTGCAATCGCAACAAATAATCTGCTCAGACCCCAACTAAGGATCATCAAAAGCGGTGCTGTAAATTCTCAGACTACCCAAAGATTCCTAGATGCCCTTCCAGACTCCCTCCACCTACCCAAGGACGTCTGAGTACAAAAATCAGTTAACCACCTAACTGAGGAACTAAATGTAAACTTGTGTAATACCCTAGATGCAGTCTCACCCCTAAAAACAAAAAACATTTGTCATAAAAAACTAGCTCCCTGGTATACAGAAAATACCCGAGCCATGAAGCAAGCTTTCAGAAAATTGGAACGGAAATGGCGCAACACCAAACTGGAAGTCTACCGACTAGCTTGGAAAGACAGTGCCGTGCAGTATCGAAGAGCCCTCACTGCTGCTCGATCATCCTATTTTTCCAACTTAATTGAGAAGAATAAGAACGATCCAAAATGTATTTTTGATACTGTCGCAAAGCTAACTAAAAAGCAGCATTCCCCAAGAGAGGATGGCTTTCACTTCAGCAGTGATACATTCATGACATTCTTTGACGAAAAGATCATGATCATTAGAAAGCAAATTACGGACTCCTCTTTAAGTCTGTGTATTTCTCCAAAGCTCAGTTGTCCTGAGTCTGGACAACACTGCCATGACCTAGGATCAAGGAAGAGACTCAAGTTTTTTAATACTATATCTCTTTATTTTTATTAATTTTTTATTTAACTTTTATTTAACTAGGCAAGTCAGTTAAGAACCAATTTTTATTTACAATGATGGCCTACCAAAAGGCAAAAGGCCTCCTGCGGGAACGGAGGCCTGGGATTAAAATAAATAAATACAATATAAATATAAAACACACATCACGACAAGAGAAACAACACAACACTACATAAAGAGAGACCTAAGTCAACAACATAGCAAGGCACAGCATGGTAGCAACACAACATAACAACATGGTAGCAACACTACATGGTAGCAGCACAAAACATGGTACAAACAGTATTGGGCACAGTCAACAGCACAAAGGTCAAGAAGGTAGAGACAACAATACATCACACAAAGCAGCCACAACTGTCAGTAAGTGTGTCCATGATTGAGTCTTTGAATGAAGAGATTGAGATAAAACTGTCCAGTTTGAGTGTTTGTTGCAGCTCGTTCCAGTCGCTAGCTGCAGCGAACTGAAAAGAGGAGCGACCCAGGGATGTGTGTACTTTGGGGACCTTTAACAGAATGTGACTGGCAGAACGGGTGTTGTATGTGGAGAATGAGGGCTGCAGTAGATATCTCAGATAGGGGGGAGTGAAGCCTAAGAGGGTTTTATATAACAAATTGATGAAAATAGTCTTGGCCTCTAAACCTTCAAGCTGCATACTGGACTCTTTTCCAACTAAACTACTGAAAGAGCTGCTTCCTGTGCTTGGCCCTCCTATGCTGAAAATAATACACGACTCCCTATCCACCGGATGTCTACCAAACTCACTAAAAGTGGCAGTAATAAAGCCTCTCTTGAAAAAGCCCAACCTTAACCCAGAAAATATTTTAAAAACTATTGGCCTAAATCAAATCTCCCATTCCTCTCAAAAACTCCCAAAAAAGCTATTGCGCAGCAACTCACTGCCTTCCTGAAGACAATCAATGTATATGAAACGCTTCAGTCTGGTTTTAGACCCCATCATAGCACTGAGACTGTACCCGTGAAGGTGGTAAATTACCATTTAATGGCATCAGACCAATGCTTTGCATCTGTCCTCGTGCTCCTAGACCTTAGTGCTGTTTTTGATACCATCGATCACCAAATTCTTTTGGAGAATTTGGAAACCCAAGTTCTGGCCTGGTTTAGATCTTATCTGTCGGAAAGATATCAGTTTGTCTCTGTGGATGGGTTGTCCTCTGACAAATCAACTGTACATTTCGGTGTTCCTCAAGGTTCTGTTTTAGGACCACTATTGTTTTCACTATATATTTTACCTCTTGGTGATGTCATTCGGAAACATAATGTTAACTTTCACTGCTATGCGGACGATACATAGCTGTACATTTCGATGAAACATGGTGAAGCCACAAAATTGCCCACCCTGGATGCCTGTGTTTCAGACAAAAGGAAGTGGATGGCTGCAAATGTTTAACTTTTAAACCCAGACAAAACAGAGATGCTAGTTCTAGGTCCCAAGAAACACAGATCTTCTGTTGGATCTGACAATTAATCTTGACGGTTGTACAGTCGTCTCAAATAAAACTGTTAAGGACCTTGGCTTTACTCTGGGTTTATATGTATGCTCCCCCTAATTCTCTTTCTTTCTCTTTCTTCTTTTCTCTCTCTTTCTCTCTCTCTTTCTCTCGGAGGACCTAAGCCCTAGGACCATGCCTCAGAACTACCTGGCCTGATGACTCCTTGCTGTCCCCAGTCCACCTTGTCGTGCTGCTGCTCCAGTTTCAATTGTTCTGCCTGTGGCTATGGAACCCTGGCCTGTTCACCGGACGTGCTACCTTGTCCCGGACCTGCTGTTTTGGACTCTCTCTCTACCCTACCTGCTCTCTCTATGAAAAGCCAACTGACATTTACTCCTGAGGTGTTGACCTGTTGCGCCCTCTACAACCACTGTGATTATTATTATCTGAGCCTGCTGGTCATCTATGAACGTTTGAACATCTTGGCCATGTACTGTTATAATCTCCACCCGGCACAGCCAGAAGAGGACTGGTCACCCCTCAGATTCTGGTTTCTTTCTAGGTTTCTTCCTAGGTTCCGGCCTTTCTAGGGAGATTTTCCTAGCCACCGTGCTTCTACATCTGCATTGCTTGCTGTTTGGGGTTTTAGGCTGGGTTTCTGTACAGCACTTTGTGACATCGGCTGATGTAAAAAGGGCTTTATAAATACATTTGATTGATTGATTGAAAACAAAGAGCCCAATGTCCTAGACCTCTGGAGAAGGTACTGTAGGACATACACACTCAGATGAGTATCCCTGTGATGTATTTACAGTGCTAAAATTCCCATACAGAACTCATAATTACCAGATCATTCTCCTTTGAACAACAAAGCTACAGTAAATCAGCTTGATAAGAGAAATGACAAACAGGCGCCATTACAGCCATACACAAAGTCAGATACAGAAAGAAGCTGGACCTAGGCGTGTCCCAGATTGCTCCCTATGTATTGAACTACTTTTGACCAAGGCCCATAGGGCTCTGAACTATATAGGGAATAGGGTGCTATTTGGATGCAACCCTAAAGGCTAATGAAACACTGATTAGTAAACCTAATTATATCCAGTATCTTCATTCAAAAGCCTTTTGCATTGGATGGTGGATGCCTCTGACTGAAAAAAAAATAGAAAAGCCAATCACCATTAATATACATGGCGTAGAGAGTGATTAGTGGAACAAAGACAAATGCTGTAATATCCTCTCAATGATTTTCTCTTATTCTCTCTCATGGCCATCAGGAGTTGGTAGGCAGGCTGGGACTACATCTCAAATGGCACCCTATTCCCTACATAGTGCACTACTTTTGACGAGAGCCCTATGGGTCTTGGTCAAAAGTAGTCCACTAGGGAAGAGGGTGCTATTTAGGACACCACCTGGGCTGATGGTAGGATAGCTTTGGCTCTAATGATTAGTATGACAAGGGTAATCAGCCTTCCCACTAGTACACTACCCTTCAGAGCCCACATAGCTGGCATGCTGTGGAATCCCTCCCTGGACCAAGAGCCCAGAATGGCAGAGGGGTTAGAGAGGGAGATGGCACACATGCATGCAGACATACTAAACATATCTGACACAAAGCACATGAGACACACACACACATACATTTTAAGTAAATTGTTTAAATCCATCAATTACATTTACATTAAAAAAGGATCCAAACATTTCAAGTCCCTGTATGTATGGACACACACACACACATGTTTATTTTACTATCCTTGTGGGGACCAAACAATTGATTCCCGTTCAAAATGCTATTTTCCCTAAAGTTTACTACAAGGTCTACGTAGACACAAGATTTCAAATGTTGCAATGTCGTTTTTCAAAAGGGGCAGCTCCTTGTAATGCGCTCCAGCATTCAAATTACTTTTTTTACTACCTGAAAATTGAGACATACTGTATCATTCCTTCTGCAGTCATGGGGGCAGTGTTGTCACTTGCTTCCTTGATCTGATCTATAGGCTATATAGGCTATTCATCAAAGTTGCCTATTTTGCATTGATAACCAAATATAATTTCAGCGACTGTTCAAACAGTAAACCAATTGCAAGAATCCACCCAAAAATGTATTTTGTTTAGGAGTACAGACTATTGTGAAATTGTAGAACCTGCTGTAGCAAACTAGCTAGCCATGTGCTTTTTTCTTTATGAACAAAACATGATGAAATTATATATTTAGCTGATTTGGCAATGAACACACAAGCAGCCTAACAAACTGGGATAATGTTTTAGGTTACACCGGCAAGTATAATAGTATTTGCCACGGCATGTTTTATAATTATACATCTGATTATTTCACATGGAGATGTGGAAATCTAAAAAGGCTAGCTAACTTGCTATGATTTTAGAAAGGCTAAAGCCAGCTAGCCAGGCTGCCAGCTAGCTACTACCAGATTTATTTTTCAAGTGCTATTACTAGCAAGGGAAGGCGATTTGTCCTTGTTATCACAAAAAGAAAAGACCAAAATAAAAATGTCTGCTATCGCTCCCTTGTCAATGGTAGTGGGACTGGCTATGATATCATGTTACCAAAAGGTGTCCGCTACTCACACTCCACCTAAGTACACACACATACAGAAGATCAACAGAGTGAAGCTTGTAGTAACCTTAACCCCTAACCCTTAACCTAACCCTAACTTTAACCCCAAATCCCTAACCCAAAAGCAGCCAACAAGTGCTCAGCATATGTGGGAACTCCTTCAAGATTGTTGGAAAAGCATTCCAGGTGAAGCTGGTTGAGAGAATGCCAAGAGTGTGCAAAGCTGTCATCAAGGCAAAGGGTGGCTACTTTGAAGAATCTCAAATCTCAAATATATTTTGATTTATTTAACACTTTTTCCATTACTACATGATTCCATGTGTGTTATTTCATAGTTTTGATGTCTTCACTATTATTCTACAATGTGGAAACTAGTAAAAATAAAGGAAAACCCTTGTGTGTGTCCACATTTTTGACTGGTACTGTATATTGCTAATAATGTGATAGTAGGGTGACTCCCCAAGCTTGTCTCAAACCCAAGACACCAGTACCAATGATGAATGCCCTAACCACTGTCCCAATAAGGGATATCTCTAGGGGAGTGGTCACCAACGAAGATCACTTTCTGAGTCAAAATGTAAGCCGAGATCTACCACTCAGATTTTTTTTTTAACATGACTTAAAAAACGTAAATCAGTGTTGTAAAGTACTACTTAAGTAGTTGTTTGGGGTATCTGTACTTTAGTATTCATATTTTTGACAACTTTTACTTTTACTCCACGATATTCCTAAAGAAAATAATGTACATTTTACTCCATACATTTTCCTTTACACCCAAAAGTACTTGTTCCATTGGCACTTTATTCTCAAAATATTGCCTCTTTATCTTCACTTGGCCCTAATACTCTTCAGTATGTTACTCCTATGACCAGAGAAAGTGAAATATTCATTGATATTGTAGCATGAGTGGAAGTAGGGAGAACGTTCATT